>NC_079400.1:3116273-3286273 GCF_029220125.1 Pseudoliparis swirei | reverse complement strand
CGGCCAGCACTGTGTGCCGTGTTGTGAAGGAGAGTGCAGCGGCTCGGCATGACATCATGAGAACTGTAAGTGGGGGGGGGGGGGGGGGGGGGTAATGGGTTCCAGGTTGTTTCGGCCCTGAAGATGACCCCCGATTTCTTTCCCGTTTCAGACTCCCTCTCTTCTTCTTGCTCTGTCGCCCGCTGGCTTCTCCAGTCCGTCTCTTTGACCCTCTGAAACTTTGCTTTTCTCTCTTGGCGCTTAAATCATAACTTTTCTCTTCAGTTCCTTTTATTTATGATAACAAATTACTCACCGGCTCCATTACAGAGAAGAGGAATTCACCAACACATAAAGAAACTAGAACGGGCACTCGGTAGAGCGCATACCTTCGCATATCACAAGATTGGGCATTGAATTATGAACATTTTGGCATTAGTTGCATGCCAATTGGATAAAAATTGACCGTGCCATGGTAAAAAGAAGATTTTGACCTTTCATGACCTTGACCTTGACCTTTGACCCGATGGATCCCAAAATCTAATCAAATGGTCCCCGGATAATAACGAATCATCCCACCAAATTTCATGCGATTCGGTTTAAAACTTTTTTTGTTATGCGAATAACACGCATACAAATAAATAAATAAATACTCTGCGATCAAAACATTACCTTCCGCATTTTCAATGTGAAGGTAATTAGCGCCGTACATGACCTGCTCTTCTCTTTGAGTTCTCCATCGTGTTGACTGGGCTGCAATCGCTGCAAGAACAACCACTGTCTGCATTTTGAGTTTATTATGGGCAAATATTCTAGATCTGCTGGATGATTTGAACGCAATTATCTTTCTCATGACTTGCTCATAAAGCATTAGAGCACAACACTCACACGGCTTTACTTAATCAAGCTCTGTTCTTGTCCTCATCTTCTAAATTGCCGTGCTGCAGCTGGTGAGCAACTATTATTATAACTGATTATCAAAACTATGACCGTGCGGTAAGACATATAGGCTGAATGAAATGCATTTATCTTTAACTGCACTTAAGGAATCATCCGCTGTGGCTCTTTTTGTCCTAATAAAAAAACAATAAGCTGACATCTGTCTCATAGTAATATCTGTTCCATAAAGCACACGGTAACATAATCTGCTGACATGGACAACTCGTCATTCCCTTTCTGCTCGCTATATTCACTCTGCACAAATTTGATTACTTCTTCCTTTCCTGTACATTTTTCTTTTCCGTTGCACTTTCTCCTTCTCCTCCGACGTTTTTTCCGTAGCCGTCTCTAAAACGGGTTGAAATGCAAACGGCGGCCGATACGCCGCTCACTTGTTTTCATCTTTGCAACGCTCTTTATGTCTCCGTTAAAACAGTGCATTGTTTGGGCTCGAGGTGACATCTGCCGTTTCTACTAAATGGCTTTGAGTTTTCCCCCTGTGTGTGTGTGTGTGGCACGCACACATAAAGTACACACAACAGTGCCCTCCGCTTGTTAAAGGCGCGAGGCGGCGCTCGGGAGCTCGGCCCAGCTCTTGGATCTTGACTGAAACGGCTCCTTGTGAAATTCAACGGGGGATTAGGATTCGTCACCCTTGGCCTCCCCTGTGCTTTTCTCTCTCTTCACCTCCTTTTTGTTTGTCCTGCTGCACGGCTCTTTGTCATCTCCTTTCTCCTTCTCCCCCTCATCCTTTTAGTTGTCACCTCCTCCTCGCCACCATCTTTTGCTCTCTTCTTCCTTCTGCTCCTGCTCTGCTCTTCATCTCCAACTGTTGTTGCTGTTGTGTATTTTTTTTTCAGTCAATCAAATACAATACAAAATTATTCTATATAAAATACAAAACAGAAAGACTGAAAAGTAATAGGTAGAAGCAAAAAATGCTTATATATTCCTATCCTAAATTAAGATCAAATAAATCAGAAAATTAATATAAAATAAAGAAAAAATAACAATATATATATATTATTTTTTCTTTATTTTATGTTAATTATATATCTAGTTATTTTTTCTTTATTTTATGTTAATTATATATAAATATTGTTATTTTTTCTTTATTTTATGTTAATTATATATATATATGCATACACACATACACATACACACATAGATACAGACATACTTCCACATACATCTTCCATATAAATACATTTTTAATCACATTTATAACTCCCAAGAATTGTTTTATAAACTCTTTCAACGGAGTAGTTTGAGGATCCTGGTCCTTAAGGCCTGATCCGGGGAAGTAGTGGGATTAAACGTGCGGTTCCTGACAGACCAACATGTTACTGAAGTGCATTTAATTATTTTTAGATCCAGTTAGTCAGATGCTGGATGGAAGTCTCAGGTCAGCAGGTCGTAATTGGTATTACGAGCGAAGATTAATAATTCAAGTAAGATAAAAGCTTTGGAATAAACATTTATGATCTACTTTTTATGAAAATATCGAACATATAATATGATTTTAAACTTTGTTTCCAAAGCAAATGTGTTCCAGCTATTGGGAATCCCAGTGAAAGGCCTGCGCTGGAAGCTTTTGGGGGTTCCCAAACGCCCACATAATGTTTACAGCGCATGAGTCCAACCCTCAGAAATGTCAGCATCGTAATCCGCCAAGTGCGTCAGACCTGCGATGCGAGTCCCACATCAGGGGCTTTCTCTCGAGGCTTATTCTGTGGAACATCAAACCGCTCTGCACAGGGTTCGTACGGTCATGGAAAACCTGGAAAAGTCATGGAATTATAAAATGGTCATTTCCATGCCTGGAAAAGTCATGGACATTTTTTATAATCACATGTTCATTTACGCCGAGTTTGAAATAATTAATATGTTTTTTAAAGAAAGTCGCTCAAAATATAAGCCGGCGTACGCTCTCAATCCGCAAAATGTTCAACAGTTTTCATGTTTGTACCGAGATTTCAGTTTGGTCATGGAAGTTTGGTTTAAAGTCCTGGAAAAGTCCTTGAAAAGTCCTGGAAATCCATTGGTCAAAATGTGTAAGAACCCTGTCTGCACTGTGTGATACCCACACTCATCTTATTGTTCTCTTTAAAAATGCGGAAGGGTGTTTTTTTGATGTTTGTATTATTTTATATATTTTTTTTTTTTATTTTTGTTAACAAATAACAAAAAAAAAAAAAAACATGCATGCAATTTGGTGGGATGGTTGGTTGGTATCCGGGGACCATTTTTGATGATGGATCGATCGATCGGGGGGGTAAGGTCTCAAAATGAAAAAAAAAAAAAATCTGATTTTACCACTGCGGGTTTTTTTTATCAATTGGCATGCGACTAATGCCAAAATGTTCATAATTCAATGCCCAATCTTGTGATATGCGAAGGTATGCGCTCTACCGAGTGCCCGTTCTGGTTTCATATTGTCTTCGTATCGCTTCAGTTGAAATATTTGACTCTCGTTTGCCTTCAGTCGTCTCCTCCGTGTTCCTCGGAGTGGATGTAGCTGTGAGTTCAGTGGACGCTCCTGTCTCCAGCTGCATCTGTTTTAATCTGGTTAACAATGCCCACAATTCCACAAAGGCGATGTTCCACGGCCGTGTGACCGAGAGGGTGCATTGAGAATGAGGTCATGCATGAACATGAGGTTTGCTTATAGTTTGTGCGTATGGTTTCTGTTCCTCTCAAAATATGCTCCGTGAATGCATTGCTGAAAATCGTGTATTTTCTCATTTAGATTTATATCAAATTTCTCAGTAGAAAATGTAATTTTTTAAATGATCTTCTTAATATGTTTTCACAAGGAAGAGTTATTGAAGTGTGCCTGTGCGTATATATTATCCGTATCAAAGCAGAATCTCAGACATTCGACTCCTCTAGTCCAAACAACACTGACTCAAGTGCATGGACCACCTACACACACACACACGTACAATATTCACATACATTCACAACTATGTATGTTCAGAAGCAGACAAATACACCGAGCACACAGTAAATATGTACCGTATACACGGCCTGTGCTAGTCCGCAGATAAAGCACACGCGTGTATATGGAACACACCCGACTTTATTGCACTGCACCCACCGTGCACACACAGATCAGCGCTCAGTCAGCGGTGAGACAGTCCAGGCTCCAGCAGCGGCAAAGCAAACATTACCTTGTGGAGACAGAGACGGCACGAAAGGTCAGAGAGGACCAGGACAGTGCAGAGAGGTTGTCTGTTTTCCTGGTGATGCAAACCAGGATTAAGACTCACTGGGATTAAGTCATTTTTCGAGGTGAGAGGTGGGACGTCTGCTGAGCATGTTTGGGTGCGCTTGTTTTATGGCTCCTGATTTTCGGTCGTCCGGGATGGGTGGGGTTTGAGTGTCTCTGTGCCGAGATACCAGAGCTGCTGAACGTACCTGGCTCTTCACCGAGTTTTCCAGGGCAATACAACTTTACAACGCCACGCAGAAGGGGAGGGGGGGGGGAGGGACTTCTCTGCATGAGTCTACCTCGGTCTACCCTCCTCTTCTCAGCTCTTTATTTTTTCCATCCCACTGTCCATCTTTTAATCTTTTTACTCTTTTTTACTGGCTATACTAGCCCATTGCACAGACTGTACTATTTTTATTTATATCACTTTGCACACTGTAATATCTGTATAATATCTGTATACACCCTACTCCCTGTGAACATGTTCTCCCTATGTGTATTGTTTTTCTACTGTGATTTGTGTATGTATGTTTGTGAGTTAAGTTAAGTGTATAAACTACTGGATGACCTAAATTTTCCTCGGGATTAATAAAGTATCCATCTATCTATCTATCTAAAACGCACGAGGTCCGGTGGGTTCTAAACGCTCCTCGTTTTTTAAAAAAGATTACGGGGCTCCGTCGGAACTCAATCTTGCAGTGATTTACAGTTCTTCGAGAATGAAGCAGTCGTGAGTTTTTACTTTTATTGAGCACATCCCGCTCCGCCAAAATATTTTTTCACGAGGCAGACGCGTTGCTTTGTCACACATTCAAATTGAATCACGTCATTCCTTCGAGTATTAGCTCTAGCCTTGGCTTTCTAAGGCCAAATCATTACATTTAAAAATATATATACTGTCCACTTTATTCAGAGCAGGTGGTGGAGAGGAGGACACGGAAGAAGTTATTGTTGTCCATCATGGAGAACCCGGAGCACCCTCCTCTCCACCTCCTACTGCAGGCACAGCGGAGCACGCGCTCCATCACACCGCTCCAGCTCCGCTTCACAGGGACAGAAACGGGAACACATTCCTGTGTCTGCTGTTAGAATTTATAATAAATCACCTCTGGCCAGATCCTCAAATTTAAATTGAATCGACATCTATAACCCTCGCACCGCTTTCACTTTATATACTTTACACTCACTTATATACACTGTAGACACATTTTCTTTCTTTATTTAATAAAATAAAATGTTCTTAAATGTAACATGTCCTGCTCTGCCATTTTATTGAATGTCTGTCTGTCTGATTATCCTGGCCCAAATCATTTCGATTCACGATATTTCCCCCCGAAAATCATTCAGAATTGGCTTGAAACTTTTTAAAACCTCCTGGGATCATTTTAGCTTTTGTCAAAAGTGCTAATTTTTATTCCACAGCATTAAAGTAGCAGCACATGTTTGTGGTGTAAAATAAAGTGGAGGGATGTTTACCTGAGCTGATGACGCCACCCTGACCCGCCGTGTCGTCGTGGCAGCGTCCCCCCTGTACTCATGAAAATATTCACAATTATTCCAATAACGGACACTTTGCTCATTCAACTTATTGGGAGTGTTTTATTTTGCAAACCGTTAAAAGATCCTCTGTAGTATTTAGTTAATTTGCTGTTGGATGTTATTTGAAGAGGAATTCATGAATTTGATTTTACTTTGAAAGAGCATATCTCACCTCCCATGTGACCTTGCTCTTAATATGACCCTACATCTTTGGCTGCTAATCTTTACGATTAAGAAAGTGAAAGTGAGATTTCATCGGATGGAAAAAATGAGTAAATTATGCCAGATCCTGCTTTTTTTGGTTGCTCAGACCCTCCTAGTGAGTTTAGTTTCATGGGTGCATTTCTATAATAATTGTTTTCGTGCCAAAACACTTGAATATTGTACCTTCTTTAAAAGAAAACTCACTCAAGTAAAATAAAATAACTTTTTAAGAGCAAAAATAACCCCAAAAACTGCCAGTTGTCAACTTGTGCAGTGGAGGGAGGTTAAAGCTGACGTCTCTCACAGCGACCTCAGCTCTGAGTCCACAGACCAGAATAACGCTGACCCCCCCGCTGACCTCTGATGACCTCGACCCTCGATGATACTTTTAAAAGTAGAATTCAGTCGAAGCGATGTATTTCTATTCCTTGAATGTCAGCTTTGTGGGAGAGTATGTGGGGGGTGGGGAGCACTAATGCATCTATTTGCCTTATCCCATGCGAGTTGTTTAGTGTAATGCCTGTTATGGTGACCATATGAAGGCCCATGTGTGTGTGTGTGTGTACATGCATGTCCATAGTGGGACTGTACACACAGGGACTCACACTATATTCAGAGACAGCTGGGCTGCACTGTACTAGACTGTGTGTGTGTGTGTGTGTGTGTGTGTGTGTGTTTGTGGATACATTTTCACAAAAACACTTAGACTTAGAAAACAACATTTACATTAAAAGTAAAATAATAATACCTAAATACCTTCAATACCTAAAATAATAACCTAATCTACTATAATTTCCTTTCCGATTATTGCTGCCTTAAGTTTCCTTTTGAAATCACATTTATTTCTTGTTAGAGTCACATATGAGGGGAGCACATTCCAGTTTGCAATGGCTCTGTACATTACTGATTTCTTTAGTGCATTAGTTCTTGGCAGAGGAAAAGTAAAGTGACCATTTAGTGCCTGTCTGGTATTATAAGCATGTCTCTCATTTGCAGGTGGTAGCTGTAAAGACAGACTGACAGGTTTCTGTGAGTGTGGTGTGTGTGTGGTGTGATGTACATAATGGCACGGGCATGAGTCAGGGGCCCTTTGCGTGTCTGGCGTTGAGCATGTGAGTGGACGGTTGTGCGTTCCAGCTCAAAGTTCATTAGATCTGCGCGCTGCCCCAAAGCGCCCCCTGCTAATCCTTTCCCAGAATGGCTGTTGCCAGGCAGAGAAATGAGCTCACGGGGCGCTAATGGCACTCGGTGGCCAACTCATTCATAACTGGAAGTTGCATCGACTGATTGTCGGTCAAATATAATTCATGGCTCGTCCACACGGGTTCATTCTTTTTGTCTTCATGAATGCACTTTGGATCAAATGCCACCGGGTCGGTCCCCATCCTTGAGGAACGGAAACTCTGAGCTTTTCAAGCGCAGCAATTCTCAAAATAGTGCAATGCCATTTTGCTACAACTGGCTAGAAAAAATTATCTATCAAATTAAAAGGCAGAATTAAGAATGTAGCTTTTGCTTGTACACTTTACTGTATTTGCAATATGGAAACATGTGCGACAAGTTCCATTTCTGTGCACCACTGGAACGGTTAATGGGGACAAGTTCTTGAAATTCTGGTTTGTTTGTTTTGTTTTCTGTATATGTATGTATGTGAGTGTGTATATGTGTTTGTATGTGTGTGTGTGTGTGTATATGTGTGTATATGTGTATGTGTGTGTGTATGTGTGTGTATATATGTGTATATATATATACATATATATGGTTCTTTGAAATAAGTTTTTTTGAGAAATCATAGGTTAGGGCATCTGACCCTTTCGGTCAGCCACTTTCTTCTTTTGTTGAATTCTGATTGTTATACTTTGCTGATCGAAATCAACTAAACTCAAACAGTTATTGTTGTTCCAAGAACAATTAGCATAATAGATTTTGGCCGCCGACTGTGCAATCACTTGAAAAGAGGAGTGATATTTTGGAAGTTAACCTTCCGCACTCAATCGGTGAAGCCGCCTCTGGCATTTTTAAGTTACCTTCGCTGAGCTTAAGTCGTTAGCCTTTCCTGGACACACACACACACACACACACACACACACACACACACACACACACACACACACACACACACACACACACACACACACACACATATATATATATATATATATATATATATATATATATATATATATATATATATATATATATATATATATATATATATATATATATATATATATATATATATATATATATATATATATATATATATATATATATATATATATATATATATATATATATATATATATATATATATATATATATATATATATAAATATATATATATATATATATATATATATATATATATATATATATATATATATATATATACATATACACACACACACACACACACACACACACACACACACACACACACACACACACACACACACACACACAGTGGAATACGAGCCACAGAGCTGCATTAGTGGCTGTTGACTCATAATATAGCTCCAGTTCCGCTGTCCACATGTCAAGATTAGTATTACTGTAAATGACTAGGAAGAAAAACACCGCGGATATAATATTATATATATATATATAATAATATTGGTATTGGACGACCTTGACTTCTGTAATGGAGCTGAAATGCAATTATTGCCTCGATGAGACTCTACATTAAACAAGAGTGCTTTCTGTCATTCTGCCTGCTTACCTACATTAAAAGGGATCTATTGTTTTTACCTGAGATACATTTGAGGAAAGCAAGAGCACACATGTATTAATTTTGTTGATTTATTAAATTATTTCCCTTTCATGGATGTTAAAACCAGTTAATAGCTCACTCCCCCACTCCCTCCTTCACACCTTCCCTTGTGCGTCTTTAACTCGGTGTACGTTTCCACTCCGCTTGTTATTTATGGATTCACTTGTCTCGGGTCGTTGGTGAAACCCGATAGGAGAAACGTGTAATTCATAAACATCTGGCCCTTTGGAATGTTTCCATGCTTCTGACCCTTATTTTTGTGTTTGCATGGAGGCCAACGCTACTGAGATTTTGTGATTTCTAACGTCGGTCCACGAGTTTGAAGAGGAGATTGTTTGTTTGTTTGTTTGTTTTGTCCACTTTACCTGGAGAGGGATCCTCCTCTGTTCTCTCCTGAAGGTTTCTTCACTTGTTTCCCCCTGAAGGGTTGTTTGGGAGTTGTTCCTGATCCGATGTGAGGTCAAAGGTCAGGGATGTCTATATGTATAGATTGTAAAGCACTCTGAGATGAATTTGTAATTTGTGAAAATGGGCTCTACAAATAAATAAAGTGAATATTAGCTGTTTTTAGGGCTGTTTAGAGCCACACGGTCATTTATTTCCCTTGATATTTCTGCCTCCTTGATAATCAGTACTAAAATATTCAAGCAATGTAAAATAATAGATACTAATCTACCCTTAAGTCCTTTGGGTTTTATTTGTTTATTAGTTACGGGAAACAGCCTTACATGACTGAGAAGCTGAACCATCTAAATGTAGGGTAAATAATGCAGGCCAAGTGCTGTGCACAGCCCAGGCCAGGCCTGCCTGGGTCCTTCTAACTCTGTGTTACATGTGGAAACACACACTGTTATTGTAGCAGCCGTGATGAACAGCCTCGAGATGCTGGTTGGTCTTTCACTTGAAATGGGAGTCGGGAGAATATTATATATACACTACCGTTCAAAAGTTTGGGGTCACTTAGAAATGTCTTTATTTTTCAAAGAAAAGCACTGTTTTTTCAATAAAAATAACATTAATCAAAATTACACTCTATACATTGTTAATGTGGTAAATGACTATTCTAGGTGGAAACGTCTGGTTTCTAATGAAATATCTCCAGAGGTGTATAGAGGCCCATTTCCATCAACTATCACTCCAGTGTTCTAATGGTACATTGTGTTTGCTAATCGCCTTAGAAGACTAATGTCTGATTAGAAAACCCTTGTGCAATTATGTTAGCACAGCTGAAAACAGTTATGCTGGTGATATAAGCTATACAACTGGCCTTACTTTGAGCTTGAAGTTTGAAGAACAAAATTAATACTTCAAATATTAATCATTATTTCTAACCTTGTCAATGTCTTGACTATATTTTCTTTTCAATTTTCAATTCATTTGATAAATAAAAGTGAGTTTTCATGGAAGACACAAAATTGTCTGGATGACCCCAAACTTTTGAACGGTAGTGTATATATATATATATATATATAGAGAAGGAAAGAAACGAGAAAGTTGGAGACGCTATTTGTTGAAATAAATGTGATAATGTTTTTGAAAGTTCCAGCGTTTAGTAATAAGCTTGTTGCTGGAGGTCAATACAGTACGTCTCACACACTTGGCTTTGTTACGCGAGAGGAGGAATGCACCTGTGTGTGTGTGTGTGTGTGTGTGTGTCTTTGTGTGTCACCCTTTCTCCCTCTTGCTGTTTCTCTCACTCTCTAAACGGGCAGGCTGGTATGTCTCCTTTCCCTCGGGGACGGCTCTGATCTGACAACAGCAAGGCCTCCACCCAAGCAGGAAACCCATCCCACTGAGACAGTGGGCCGTGTTCTGAGTGTGTGTGTGTGTGTGTGTGTGTGTGCCATGCCGCTGCCAGTGCCTAATACAAACAGGACATAACTAAAGAGTGAATATAGATTAATTTAATGCTGAGACTGCACCATGCTGGCGGTGGCCTTCACCGTCCTCCTTCTCGGCACTCTTTTGAAGCTTATTGACGATTATGCCTCCGTATTTTCTCATTAAAACTTTATTGCATTCATCCCCTCATTTTGTCACCGGCATCGATTTTCACCGGTTTTGTAATATCCACCCATGTGAAGGCCTGAGTGCCCACTTTAAAAGTGCCTCAAAATGTTGCCGTAATGGCTTTTCTCTGAAATGTGTGCCAGAAAAGCTCGTCTGCAAGTTCACTCGAGGACAAAGTGCAAGTCAATCGGCCGGGATAAGTGTTTCCTTCTATGTCAGATGGATTTTGTTCTGAGAAGAGAGTGAACTGAAGAAAGAGGAGGCTTTTCTTTTCTATTCTTTCTTGTCCCCAAACTTCTTTGTCCGTGTCTCCCTCCCTCTACCCCTGCTTACATGTCAGTCTGACGCCCTCTGATGCTTTCGGTCTAGATCCGTCTCACCTTTTTTCTTCATTTTCTATCGGTTATGTGCCTCTATTCATTATTTCTTTTCACGCATTGATTTCTGCTCTGCCGAGAGCGAATTGCTTCCTGCGATGACCACAGCGGAGGAGCTGATGACAATGACCACTGATTCAAAAGTTGCATCACAGTCTGAAAGGTTAAATAAAACAGCACCGGATGAGGTGAATTTAGCCAGAAAGCTGCTGGATCCTTTTTTTCATCTCAGTAATTCTGTTGAAGCAGAATCGGCTTCACCACGTCACACGATATCCGCTGTGTTTTATTGATAACGTGGGCACTCAATGGAAATGGAACCTTTATTTATATATATACACTGCCGTTCAAAAGTTTGGGGTCATCCAGACAATTTCATGTCTTCCATGAAAACTCACTTTTATTTATCAAATGAATTGAAAATTGAATAGAAAATATAGTCGAGACATTGACAAGGTTAGAAATAATGATTAATATTTGAAGTATTAATTTTGTTCTTCAAACTTCAAGCTCAAAGGAAGGCCAGTTGTATAGCTTATATCACCAGCATAACTGTTTTCAGCTGTGCTAACATAATTGCACAAGGGTTTTCTAATCAGACATTAGTCTTCTAAGGCGATTAGCAAACACAATGTACCATTAGAACACTGGAGTGATCGTTGATGGAAATGGGCCTCTATACACCTCTGGAGATATTTCATTAGAAACCAGACGTTTCCACCTAGAATAGTCATTTACCACATTAACAATGTATAGTGTGTATTTTTGATTAATGTTATCTTTATTGAAAAAACAGTGCTTTTCTTTGAAAAATAAAGACATTTCTTAGTGACCCCAAACTTTTGAACGATAGTATATATATATATATATATGTATATGATTATCTTCCATTATAGAAAGTAAGTAAGTGACTCATTTGTCATGATTCCCTTCGCAGGTTAACAACTATGTGCAGGACGGAGAGGAACTCAACCTGATTCATCCCGCCAAGCAGCTCCTCCTGTCCTGTGGGGGTCTCGGGGAGTCTCGCTGGCCAACGCACGCGGTCAGCGCCGGCCCGGTCGGACCGGACCTGAAGGCCTGCCTCAATCCCTGGTGCTGTCATCCCGCTCATCCCCCGAGGTGTGTGGACATATGTCTTGTTGTTATTAACAGTTAATACATTTAGATATAATTAAAGGAACACTGTGTGGGATTTAAGGGAATTTTTTGGCAGAAGTGGGATTAATATTCATAAATCTGTTTTTTATTATTATTATTATATATATATATATATATATATTTATTAGTGTTCAGAATCTCACATACACATATTTCAATTTTTCAGATTCTATGTATAGAGAGAATTAAAAAACAAAAAAACAAGCACATATACAAATAAAGAAACAAAAACAATACCAGAGTAACAAAACTATAAATAAAGCAGGGAGACATCATTTCCCATAGAGTAAAGAAATACAGTCAGGCCATTCATCTGTGACATAGTTGCACCACTTTTGCCAGTGCTTAAGAAATGTATAAATCTATTTTCAAGAGTGTATAATCCTTCATACCCACAAAGGGAGAACTCCTCTTCCATGGAGTCCGCCATGTTGCATCGCCATGTTTCTACAGCAGCTCATAACAGACAAACCAAACTCTGGCTTTAGAGAGGGAGGGGTGAAAGGTAGCTGACTAACAATAACTTAAAAGCTCCTTAAAAGCTCTGTCATGTTGTGTTGATTTTGGCATTCCCTTTGGCCGAGTGTGTTCGTGTTAGTTAGTGTCCCCTTTGAAAAGCCTCTCATTTTACCGAGATACAGTAAATGCAGCAGCGATGCAGCCAGGGGCCTCGAGCAGTGTGGCTCCGAGCTCCGGGGCCCCGCTGGAGTCTCATCTGCAAGAGTTTCTGCTCAACGTCAAGTTTGCATCTGATTTTGCGAGGAATCATCCTCGGTATATTTTTATTTTATATTTCTTTATTAATTTTTAAATTATTTTTATTTTATTTTATTTTTTTATTATATATATATATATATATATTCTTTTTTTCTTTCTTTCTTTTTTTCACAATACTCTGACTTTATGAGGTTGTGTATACTGTACTGTTTCATCGTCCTCTAGGTGTTATGTCTATGTATTATCTTTTGTCTTATCATACAAAATAATTTTAAATAAAAAAGTTTAAAAAAAGAATCATCCTCGGTGGCACCGATTAGTCGAGAGAATAAATATCCGTTTAATTGACAATAACAAAACATTAGTAGCAGCCTTACTTTATCTAAATGTATTTGATTAATTTAACACATGGCTAAACGTGAGATCTTCTGATTACAAAATGTCTCAGCTTTGATGTATTATATTATGATACGACGCCTTATTCTAGCTGTAGATGAAATACAATCAAGGAACCCTTTACTGTGTTATTCATCTCCACGTCTTTTTTTACGTCTAGGTTTTATCGCGCCTGCGGTCAGAGGACGTCGGTGTGCTCCCTGCTGACCGGAGCCCTCCTCGAGGCCACGGCAGCTCTCGGAGCCCGCTCTGCTCTGCCCTGCCTGCTGCCCCAGAGCCCCAACAGCCACGCCGTGCTGAAAGGTGAGTGTTCCGCTGAACCGTGTGTGTGTGTGTGTGTGTCCACAACGTGTTTTTGTTTTATTCGAGGTTTCAGTGTGAAAACCTCAATTTGTATTCTTTAGCAATGCGATTTTATTTTCTCTTTACAATTAACGACGGGGAAAGCAGAGCTTCTGTGTCCGTGTGATTCCTGCTGCGGTCTGTGGCTGCACTCTTGTATCCTCTTCTCTTTAAGTTCGCATTGAAAATGCGGAAGGTTATGTTTTGGTCAGCGTGTATTTATTTATTTATTTATTTGTATGCGTGTTATTCGCATAACAAAAAAAGTTTAAAACCGAATCGCATGAAATTTGGTGGGATGATTGGTTATTATCCGGGGACCATTTGATTAGATTTTGGGATCGATCGGGTCAAAGGTCAAGGTCAAGGTCATGGAAAGGTAAAAATCTTATTTTTACCATAGCGCGGTCAATTTTTATCCAATTGGCATGCAACTAATGCCAACATTTTCATAATTCAATGCCCAATCTTGTGATATGCGAAGGTATGCGCTCTACCAAGTGCCCATTCTAGTTTCCCACATGTTTTCCTGAGCCACAGCGAGCCTCAGTCACAGTGGTTGCCCGTTCCTTCTCTTTATTTCCTTTGCTGTCTTTTGTCCCTCCTCTCTCTCTCTCTCTCTTTCTCCACTCCATTCTCCAATTTAGCCACACATGCACACACAATGCTGAAGTGGGATAAGATGTACAGGAAGAAGAAAAGGCCTCCTTACATCACAGGGTCCACTCAACACTGACGCACACACACACACACGCACACACACACCAGGTTATTCTAACAACTGATAAGAGGTTAAATGCACTTCAAATATATTTGTGCTGCTTCTCCAAAAAGCTCAGAAGTGATATTTTGAATTAATTGGGTGTTTTGGGTTTTAAAAAAAGTACACCCGCACACTTTGGACCTGCTTTTTATTGCTCATAAACCACTTGGCAGAAGCTACCCGTGTTCCTGAAATGCCTCGAGAAAATCAAGTAATTTACATCATGCATATAGTATGTCCTCTTTGCTTCTCTCTCTATCTCACTATCCACGTGACTTCATCCCCCAACCAGCCGCGTCGCTGGTCAGTTACTCAGCTGTCTGTCCACCTTCTCCACAGTAATGTTACGTATGACTTAAATGTAATCCGATCCTCACATTAAAGTCCACTGACTCTGGTCCAGGGGACAGGCTGTCTCTCTCAATATCAAGGAGACACACACACACACACACACACACACACACACACACACACACACACACACACACACACACACGTCTTGCTTTAATATTAATCATGATAGTAACACAACTTTATGTTCTGTCAGGCAAGTTTTTGGGGAGAGAAGAAATAGACACACACACACACACACACCACACACACTTATACAGCACATATCTTCAACATGACCCTGTGTTATGTTCTAATGGGTGTTGCAGGAAACAGAATAAAGCCAGACAAGCGCACACATAGCGGCTTAGAAGTCTTGGCAGGAATACTTGCGTAAGGATTACTTACTTACCCAGATATAGTGCATAAGCAATACATTAGAGAAGACTCACACACACACATTGTTGTGTTTTTATAATTTCTTTTTTATTACCCATCTGCCATTCACATACATACAAACCATCTGCGTGGCTGTGCCGGTTGAATTATTCGACATTCAGTCTTACAGGAAACAGAATCTGTCTCCAGAGTCGATAACGTCCCTCTGACTGAAACGTACACTTTAGTTTCGCTGTGTTCAAAGTTTTGATTCACTTGCTGAGTGCGGCGCTGTGATCTTGAAAGTAATCAAACAAAAGGGTAGCTTTAGAAAACCAGATTTTTTTCTTTTCTTTGGTGCAAATACTCGGACAGATTTTAAAATGAGGTATAGTGTGTTCAAAAGACACTGTTTGCCAGGTAAAAGTAAACGTGTGATGTCATAAAAAACACTTCACTTTCCTGAAGCTTTGGGAAGGTCTGATCTCTGAACATTTGCATATTACTCGTGTAGTTATTGCCATCTTACCATGTATGGTACTGCTCCTCTCTTCAGTGATGCAACATAACCTCCCAACGCTCTTATTTTCTCATCAGTTAGTACAAATACTTCAAACTTGTGTATTTCAAATGTTTAAATTGAACATGTTTTTTTAATGTAGCAGAGCATAAAAACCCGAAAGCGTTCCAGTAAATGAAAAGTGTAAATGGTCAATAGACCAGGCTTATATAACGCTTTACAACCTTCACAGGACCAGCACTTGTCTCTGGTCATTGAATGCACCACCTTGGAACCAGGATGTGTCTTGTGCCTGTTGAATAAAGACATCTGTTATCTGTCTTTTCAGTTGTTGCCAGCCTGCAGGAGCTTTTCATACATAATCTCGGGACATGGTGCTTTAGAAACACGGTTTGCCACAATTGTCTGTGGAAGTGGTCCACCCTTTCAAAATATTGTATTAATAATATATCCAAAAAAGAAGAAGAATGAAACATTACATTATTTCTCGATGCTGGGGGTAATTGCATATTACAGGTGCAAAGTTCTGGTGGATCTTTGTGTGTTTATGCCAGCAGGCTTTACGAGCAGGTGTTATATTTGACAAATGCTGGATATCCTTAACGGTATATTATTTGAGTATATGCTTCATATTTTTTTCATGTAGTGGTTTAAAAAAGGCTTTTCTGAAGTATGGATCTCATAACTTTTTTTGTCACCGACACTTTTTTATTCGTTTAGTAATATAAACATAAAACAAGTACAAAAATGTCAGACATGAACATATATACAGGACTGTCTCAGAAAATTAGAATATTGTGATAAAGTTCTTTATTTTCTGTAATGCAATTAAAAAAACAAAAATGTCATGCATTCTGGATTCATTACAAATCAACTGAAATATTGCAAGCCTTTTATTTTTTTATATATTGCTGATTATGGCTTACAGCTTAAGAAAACTCTAAAATCCTATCTCATAAAATTTTAATATTTCCTCAGACCAAGTAAAAAAAAAGATTTATAACAGCTGAGTGTTTGTCAAGGCTCAGGAAACCCTTGCAGGTGTTTCGAGTTAATTAGACAATTCAAGTGATTTGTTTAATACCCTACTAGTATACTTTTTCATGATATTCTAATATTTAGAGATAGGATATTTGAGTTTTCTTAAGCTGTAAGCCATAATCAGCAATAAATCAGAATAAAAGGCTTGCAATATTTCAGTTGATTTGTAATGAATCCAGAATGCATGACATTTTTGTTTTTTTAATTGCATTACAGAAAATAAAGAACTTCATCACAATATTCTAATTTTCTGAGACAGTCCTGTATACACACATATACACACACACACACACACA
This sequence comes from Pseudoliparis swirei, assembly GCF_029220125.1. NCBI lineage: Eukaryota > Metazoa > Chordata > Actinopteri > Perciformes > Liparidae > Pseudoliparis > Pseudoliparis swirei. Next base: position 3,269,297 of record NC_079400.1, on the reverse strand, counting down.
CACATACATATACATATATATATACATATACACACATACACATACCCCCCCCAAAAACAACAACAATAAAAAAAACAAAAAGACAACAACAAAAAGCAACCCCGGCACCCCCTTAATTATCTTTTACTTGTAAGTGTGTACACACAACCCTGCATCTATATTTGCATTTCCCTCAAAACCAAAATCTGCGATCTCATAATTAAATGGTTTGTTTTCCCATAATTATCTCACATTTTTTTTCTTTTCTTTTTTTCAAAACAAAAAAAATAAAATGCATTCTGATTTATTACAAATCAACTAAAAAAGCACAAGCCTTTTTTATCTGATTTATTGCTGATTATGGCTTACAGCGAAAACTCAATAAAAAATTAAATAATTGAATTGTCTAATTAAAATTAACTCAAAACACCAAAAGGCTTTCTGACAACAACAAACACTCTCTTTTTTTTTTTTTTTTTGAGGAAATATAAAAATTAAAATTTTGAGGAGATAGATTTTTTTTTTTTTTAAGCTTATAATCAGCATAATCAAAAAGAATAAAAGGTGCAATATTTCAGTTGATTGATTTTGAAAAATGAAAGAATGCATGATTTTTTTTTTTTAATTGCATTACAGAAAATAAAGAACTTCCTGAGACATATATGGAGGTTGTGATTTTGAGAAAACAAATACTTTTTTGTTTACCTTGGAGTATATCAGTTTCTTACGTGTATAATAATCCTGTTTTCTATCCTATCCTCTCCTAATAAGGTATTTATTTTAGATTAAGTGTCGTGGAGGTAAAACCGGGACTTTATGTACAATTTAAGAAAACATGTGCCGTTAACCCAAATGCTTTCAAGGATTACCAGGAGAACCGCCTGGCCAACCTCGGTGTATTCTTAGAGTTTTAATGCGAGTGCCGAGGGGTGGAATGTTCTTCCAGACCTTCTCCACGTGCCTCATCCCCTGTAATGTTCTGAATGTATCGAGCTGGTTCCTCTGATGCCAGCAGGAACGCTGAGTTGGCGGATATCTGGGTCGGTACGACACCTGTAAAGACAAATACTTGTTTGGGGAAATGAATGTGAACTGAGTCAGACGAGGGTGAGGGCAAGGTTGTTTGTTTGTGTGCTCCTCAAACACACCGAGACATAGAGTGGACACGCATCGCTGCTGAATATGACTCATCAGTAGTGGACATAGCCAAAGGTACATCCCGTCGGAGCCGATGCTAGTTTGAGGACACAGTTTTAAGAATAAAGGAACTAGAATGGGCACTCGGTAGAGCGGATACCTTCGCATATCACAAGATTGGGCATTGAATTATGAACATTTTGGCATTAGTTGCATGCCAATTGAATAAAAATTGACCGTGCTATGGTAAAAAGAAGATGTTGACCTTTTCTTGACCTTGACTTTTGACCCGATCGATCCCAAAATCTAATCAAATGGTCCCCGGATAATAACCAATCATCCCACCAAATTCCATGCGATTCGGTTTAATACTTTTTGACTTATGCGAATAACACGGCGATCAAAACATTACCTTCCGCATTTTCAATGCGAAGGTAATCAAGAGTTAAACTCGGTGCACTTGCAAAGAAGCAGAGCTGAAACAAACAGTCGGGGAGTTAACTGACCACAAAATAACAATCTACTATTCTGATCTTTTTTGTCATTTTTCAAGCAGTAAACTTGTGAAAAATTGCTCAACGCTTCTCACACGGGAGGATGTGCTGCCGCTTGTGGACGACACTCTGTGCTCCGCCCGCGAGGCTAATCGAAAAACGGCAGATTAGTCAAAAAGGAAAATGATTTTGAGTCCTGGAAGAAACCTAAAACATAATGTTCATTCATTCATTCAGTTTTTGAGCAGATATCGAAGTATTTATCTGAGAAGTGAGAGATGGAATCGGCAGAGGCATTACGATGACAAAACAGACATTTATAAAAGAATACAAAGTGACTAAGAAACCGGCAGCACAGCGGTTATTACCTTCGCATTGAAAATGCTGAAGGTTATGTTTTGATCGCCGTGTATTTATTAATTTATTTATTTGTATGCGTGTTCCTCGCATAACACAAACAGTTTTAAACCGAATTGCATGAAATTTGGTGGGATGATTGGTTATTATCCGGGGACCATTTGATTAGATTTTGGGATCAATCGGGTCAAAGGTCAAGGTCAAGGTCATGGAAAGGTCACAATCTTCTTTTTACCATAGCGCGGTCAATTTCTATCCAATTGGCATGCAACTAATGCCAAAATGTTCATAATTCAATGTCCAATCTTGTGATATGCGAAGGTATGCGCTCTACCGAGTGCCCGTTCTAGTTTCTACAGGGATCGTTTATGTTTTTGGAGCATTTGTCATTCTTCAAATAGTAAATGTCTTTGTGGTGTTAAATAGCTGTGCTTTCACCTCCTGTTGCTCCGATACCCTCAAAGTATACACAGTTGTCGTTATGGAAGTGCAAAGAGAAAGCTCTACTGAAGACCACTGGGATCTCGTGATATTCACGGTCGCTGTAAATGGGAGTGGTTAAAGTGCTCCTCTTGACCTTGTTTCCTTTACAGCACTGCTCCAAAGGAAGTGGGCGACTCGGTAATCGGCCGCCATGCTTCCAGCTCAATAACGGCGTTTCTTTCTCTTTTCTCTTCCTCTCAGTCGACGTTGTACATTGTGTTGCCTGCCAGCGTGTGCGGCCGATGTGGTGGGGAATCCGACTGGAGGGAATCAAGGATTTCAAAAACACATATTGTTTGGACATTTTTACTAAAAATACTCTGTGACACTTGTGAGTTATCAAACACTTTTCTGCGTTAGCTGTGGTGATGTTAAAGTTAATACTGATAACAGTTTACCAACCTTGATATCCAGTAGCTTGACGAATACTAGTTGGATTTTTAAATCAGTTGGAGGGACACTCCTTATCACAGACGGGCTGGACTCAACTGGAAGGTGGGCATTACGCTTCAGTGGTGATGCCGTGGTGATGATGTCGTGGTGATGTCCAGGTGGTGCCGCGGTGGTGATGCCGTGGTGATGCCGTGGGCGGGGACAGCGCTCTAGCAGTGCAGAGCGGCGGAGATGAGCTCGCCAGTGCGGGGGACACACACCAGGACTGAAATGCACAAAAAGCACTTGAGACCCGATCGGTAAACAAAGAACGGAGAAGCTCGGCCGGCTGGGAGCGTCACTTCCCTCTCCGTTCAGGAACACGTTGCTCCTCTATATCTTTACATTACTTACATGTGGAATTTAGCACCGTTTGCATGTCAAGTCATAATATTGTTCCCATCTTTCTCAGAGCCATTAAGAGTCATTATATTTCTACAAAAAAATGAATTGGCAAATTATAAAATAACTGAATAAAGTTGTTAAAGACTCATTCAAATGTATCGTGTAAACACCTCAGTAACAATCAGGACTTTGCTGTGACTTTACTTACATAATTGAATCTATGGGAATATATATATATACACTACCGTTCAAAAGTTTGGGGTCACTTAGAAATGTCTTTATTTTTCAAAGAAAAGCACTGTTTTTTCAATAAAGATAACATGAATCAAAAATACACCCTATACATTGTTAATGTGGTAAATGACTATTCTAGGTGGAAACGTCTGGTTTCTAATGAAATATCTCCAGAGGTGTATAGAGGCCCATTTCCATCAACTATCACTCCAGTGTTCTGATGGTACATTGTGTTTGCTAATCGCCTTAGAAGACTAATGTCTGATTAGAAAACCCTTGTGCAATTATGTTAGCACAGCTGAAAACAGTTATGCTGGTGATACAAGCTATACAACTGGCCTTCCTTTGAGCTTGAAGTTTGAAGAACAAAATTAATACTTCAAATATTAATCATTATTTCTAACCTTGTCAATGTCTCGACTATATTTTCTATTCAATTTTCAATTCATTTGATAAATAAAAGTGAGTTTTCATGGAAGACACGAAATTGTCTGGATGACCCCAAACTTTTGAACGGTCGTGTATATATATATATATATTTATATTTATATTTATATATATATATATATATATATATATAGGGTAAGTGGTTTTTGGCGCCATTGTTACCCCTGTTTGCTTCTATAGTCTGTCCATATAAGTGTGTGAATTATGACAGTGTGTGGTCCTGCAATGGGATGGTCTGATTGGTCTAACTCTAGCACATGGCTGTGAACTACTTCCTGTATTCTTGTTGTTCTTAGTTTATACTCTAGGTTGAAATGCACTTATTGTAAGTCGCTTTGGATAAAAGCGTCTGCTAAATGACATGTAATGTAATGTAATGTGTCAGGAGGGAGAGGGAGGGAGAGGGAGAGAGGGGGAGGGAGAGAGAGAGAAAGAGGGAGGGAGGGAGAGACTCAAATGTGGACTCGTGTCCCTCAGTCGCCTCAGCACTGAGCCGTCGGTGTGGAAGCCGAGTGGCCAGCTGTCTCCAGCCACCATGAAGCACTCTCACAGGACGGACCACAAGCTGATCAGTGAGTAGGGCAAACGTGAGTTCTTACAGACTGGATGCCGGTGTCCAAACCACAGCTGAGAGAAAGTGTCACGTTGACTGAGAGGCGCACACGAGTCCCGTTGGAACCGGTGTGTGTCGTCCAGCGTGGTCAGCACTTCACTGTCACGCGCGTGTGGAATCAAAGAGGACTTGAACCATTTGTTTACGTGTTAATCAAGGAATCTGATCTGCTCTATGGAATATGTAATTGTGCACGTTACTTGTCTTTTCTGTCTTATTGGTGCAGTTTCACTGTGCGTCTTTTGTGTTTGAATTGTACCTCAAACCCCCATTATTCTCCTTAAATGATGTGTTTTTTATGTCTTTGATAGAGGTTTTACTCGATCAAACGTCAAGAGCCAGGTTTACATCAAAATGGTTCTTACATTTTTTCATAATTTCTCTAAAATTGACAAACCCGCCACCGTTACGCGACGATGGAGGAGCCGGTTTATCGGTAGAAGCTGTAGGCGGCGCCACTTCTCCAGTCCGGAAAAAAAAAATTGTAGAAGAAGAGGGAGAAAAACGCGACGTGATAAAAAGAGAGCGAGTTGAGCCTCAAACGATGACATTTAGTGTCGAAGGTTTGATGGAAATATGACACGTCTCTTTTATATATTACTGTGATTTCATCTTTTTTATCGCTGCATCCTGTACGCTATCATACATGTTGTATGCGCTCGTGTCCTCTGCACGCCGCTTTCATCAATAAGCCAACTTTTACACATAAGCAAAGCATAAAAACACTTTTTGAGATATTCTCAGATATCAGACATTTTTTTCAAAATTAAAAAAACGGACTTTAGCTCACCTGATGTTGCCGCCGATCTCTTTTAGTTTTTAGTGGCAAAGGATCTAATCTCGCCTTTCTTTGCTTACGGGCACAGATGTGACCTCTTATTTCAAGTCCACTAGACCAGCATGCTCCTTTTGTGTTTTTGCGTGGTGTCTTTTATTTTTTGAATACACTGACTTGCAAGATTTCATTTGCTCCTAGATTAAAAACGCATTTCCCACGAAATCAAAGGGCTCGCTCGTATCTCGAGTAAACTACAGGTCGCCGTAACATCGCAATCCACCGTACAACTTTGACTTTCTATATCGATATGTGATGGAAGATGCAGCCGCCGGGAACACGTGTGTGAGGAAGTGTTGCGGGTCAGAGACCCGTCACTCACGTGGTGATGCAACGCTACACACAGTAGATCAGGTTCCAGATGGTAATATTGCAGTGTAGGGCAGTTTAATATTGCTCCCAAAAATGGAAAATAAAATAAGATTGTTAAGAATATAAATTATTTCATGAATGTGTGAGGATATTTATAGATTGACAGGCTCATTTGTGAACAGTCCTTTGACTCCGTTGTTTGTTCTGCACCTGTTTGAGTCCCCGACGCTCTCCACTGGGGAAGTTGTCATCAGCTCTCAACTTGTGTGTGAGATGACGGGGTCTATCTATTTTCAAGGTTCTTCTCCTTTGGTTGCCATGATAACTTGGTTGACTGAATGAAAATAAATCTCATACAGTCCTGAAAGATATGGTTTTCTTTCATATTGATTCTCTCGTCACACAGTGTTTACCACGAGTCGGTTACAGGTCGACTTCTGGTCATACAAAACACACTCAGATACTTCATATCTCCCGAGACTGAGGGTCGATTAGACATGTGTGTGTGCTATGTACAGATTGGATCCTTTTCAGACGTTGTTCATCTGATTAAACAACACGCATGTAGTTGCAATTATCTCATACATTTCATGAATATATCATATTTAATGTTTTTTGGAACGGCTCACATGCAGCACTCTGACCCTCTGATCACCAGCCCTAAAAATGAACAATAATTGATTCAATGCTTGCTTTTGATATAGCTCACACACACACACACACACACACACACACACACACACACACACACACACACACACACACACACACACACACACACTTTGTATTTCCTGGCTCTTTTAAAGACCTGCTACCTGTTAAATACAGAAATATCATGAAAGTGGTTATAAAGGATGTGTAGCCAAACTACTCACTCCACCACCACATTTTGAGAAGGATTTATTAACACACACACACACACACACAATATATATTTGTATTCCGCATGCATTACAGATGAGTAAAGTCATGCATAAACATGACATGGAGATCACGGACAATTATCCGTGGGTCTTGTGTTCTCGGTCTCGCAGCAGGACGGATGCATGCTCAATATTGCGCGTCGGTGTTTCTTGAACTAGTGTTTATGATCGGTAATATGTCGGGGGGGGGGGTTATATTAGATACACTGATTCCCATCACCGGAATTCAAGATTTGGCTCCATTCAGTCTTCAATGTTTATTTAATGTTACTCAACATTGTCACTGCTGATATTGTAGACAGTGTGTGAAGCTTTGCAGGCACACGTTGAATAACACACGATATGTGATTTGTTTATCTACCGATTATATTTTAGGAGCCATTGCTTTGACCCAAAACCCTTTTTGTTTCATTTAAAAGAAAGAAGGTCTGTTGTTTTCTTTACCGTCAACATGTTGTCGTAATCTTTCGTTTTTAATCGAATCAATTAATTTGCGTTTAGTTAATTCCTTAGACTCTCTCAAGACCTTTTTGTCACTGCCTGGTCCGACAGCTTTGTCTGCCGGTGTGTTTCCCAGTTTAACGGATGAATAAATGAATAATGTTCTCATAAATTCATCTCACTTATTTGAAGGTGTCTCCATTTCCACTTAAACAGGTTATCATGGGAAACGGCTCTGGGCCAGAGATGAGGAGCTTCTCACTCTTATCCTTGAGACATGAAGTATTTGAGTTTCATTCTGTACTAATATGTAAACTTAATCTCCAGGCCATATCTTCTGTAGTCTCAGGACATCAGGCCCTTAGGAAACACTTTTTCTCAGTTGTTTGGTTTCATGCAAACAATGTGATCCAGATCTGGACGATAAATGAACCATAATCCATAACCTGAAGTCTGTCTCTGTGTCGGACATTTAAAGAATTTGGTGGATTACGCTGTCTCCAACTGTAATAAAAATAGATAGCGCACACCTGCTGCATAGAGTAAACTACAAAATCTCTACTTATTCAACTAATCCCTTCCTTCCTCTTTATCTCATCTCCACGCTCTTCTCTCGTCTCTCTTCTGCTCTCAGTTTCTCTCTTGGTTTTTCTATCTTGGTTTTCACTCATCTTTTCTCTCCTCAGACAACCTCCAAATGTATCAGATTTATTTTAATTTTACTCTTCTCTCGTCTCTGTTCTTAACTGTTACCTACTATTGGTCTGTCTTTGTACTTATTCTACACACACACACACACACACACTCACACTGAGAGTTCATTACAGGAGCTGTGAGTCCGGATCCACAAACCAAACTGTGTAAATAAGCAAGTTTTGCCCCTGCAGAGCAGCCACTGCTGTTACCATGGCTACCTGTTGCACATCTCAAGGGTTACCAAGGACAACCTTGGTAACACAAAGTGTGTGTCCGCATATTGCGTTTGCAGCATACGCTATTTCTTTATGCATGGGCAGGAGTAAAAATGACCAGACAGTTGCTCGTGTTAAATCTGTTTGACGTACGTCTCCTTTCCCGTCTTCACGATCCTGTAAAATAAAACATGTATTATTCATTAAAAGTGACTTCTCTGCCGTACAGTGCGTATAATATGCCGACAAAGTACGCCGCCGTGCTCGGCTCTTCCGTTCCTGTATTGATATTGGGAGCGACCGCGTGCTTTTGTTGGAATAAATGCTGCTCAGCGTCACGGTCCGGTGTCACGGCTCGGGTTTGAACAGTCGGCTCCGAGAAGTGCTGGAACCCTCCTCCCCCTCACCGGGCCTTCATCAGAAGAGGGGGAAGCGGCTCCCTTTCCTCCCGCTGTGGGGAGGCGGCCTGTTACTTCATGTGGCATTCATCCAGACAATGTCCAGTATGTCCACCTGGCAGCTCCAAACTGTCCATTAGTCCTTTTGTTAGCAGAGATGAGAACCGGTTTGCATGCGTGTGTGTGTGTGTGTAAACAGACAGACTAATGGACCTACCTGAATTCCAAACACAGGAACTGGCAGGTGATCAATGCTCTTTACTTCTGGAGGGTGGAAGGGTGCAGACTTCTCTTGGCTGGCGGAGAGTGTGTGGTGAGCAGAGATGGATGCATCAGAAGACTTGAGGCGTTCAGGCTAATCCCGACACAGAAATGCACATTTCATTGAGGCTTAAACCTTTTATGGTGGGAGGGAAACATCAGAGTAGGTAATGCCTCATTTAAAAAAAATCTCTTTCCGTTCGCCGTCCATTTCTAGTTTGAGAAACGGCGGCCGTTGCTTTCCTCCGCGATACTAGCGGAGGCGATGCCTTCGCCTCTCTTTCCGTCCGTGAACCTCCTCTCCTCCTTCTCTTCCTCTGTTTTAGGACTTCAAATACCGACAATACCAGCTAGATTGAGAGATGCCGTGTGAAAAGCGTGGCCCGGTAATGCAAAAGTCGTAATCCGTCTCTCGCTCCTCTTCATCTGTCCGTCCAGAGCGTCAGCTGGCCAACAGTATGACCAGCGGCGGCTCTTTTCAACCCAGCGCCGGTGGGATCAGTAAGGAGCTGGCGGAGGTGCGTCACCTGGTTCAGTTCCCCGAGGAGATCGCCTGCATCCTCACCGAGCAAGAGCAGCAGCTTTACCAACGGGTGGGAGGACACACACACACACACACACACACACACAAAATAGGAAACAATATTTCGTTTTGTTGTGTTCGTGCATGAGAACAAAGTGTATTTCTGCGCTGGCAGTGATACTAATGTAGCCGCCTCCTTCCTGCAGGTCTTTCCTCTGGACTACCTCTGCTTCCTCACTCGAGACGTGGGCAGCCCCGACTGTCAAACCAAGCGCCACACACACCTCAAGGCCTCGGTGTCTGTGCCCGCCATGCCGACCCAGAGCGCTCGGCGAAGTAACGCCGTGGAGGACCTGGTGGCGCGGTTCAACGAGGTGAGGAGTCTGGTTTGTGACGTGGGTGTGTTCAGGATTATCACGCTTTCTCTTCTGAAGTTATTTCGCTCCAATTATCCTTTTTGTGTATTTTACACTCATATAATTGATTATCAAATCGTTGCTGAAACACCTTCTGGCGATTTGACTGATTGTTTCAGCTCTACATCAAACAAACGCATGTTGGAACCTCTTTTTTTTTTACTGTGACCTCCCAAACTCAGTTTTACTCCCAAGATTTAAAGTCTGGATAAGAATCTGCGATGCCAATCGGCAAACTATGTGGAATAGTTTAGTGGTGCGACTCCTGAATGCCTTGAAGGACTTTTCAAACGAGACCATATAGAGCTTTTAATGTTTAACTATTAGGAAAATATTGATAGAAAACAGTGTCAGTGACCCCCCCCCCCCCTCAATGACATCATCAGACCAGTAATTGTGCTTTTTTACATCTGGGTTTGCCTTGTGGTATTTGCAGTGCGAGTCATACCAACTTACGAGCTCATGACTGATGCACACACACACACACACACACACACGCGCACACACTCGCAGTGGTGTAATTTGGCTGAAGTTACTCTCTCGGGCCTTGTGTCTTTTATGGTGAGTGACTTCGAGAATAAACAATCACAACGTTGTACTGCAGAGACAGAGAAAGCGAGAGAGGGAGAGATTGATTGGAACTGATGATGTCATCTTTAAGTTTCGTGCCTTCTCACGTCGGCTGGTTTTCATTTCACGTCGGCGAGAGGAGAGACGCGCAAAAAGTCAAATGTGCATTGTGGCCATATATGGGCACAATGGAGCGAGAGTCAAGCGACAACAGTGGTTCTCTCCGTGAAGACGACGGCGCCGATGGGGTGAGACACTGTGGCTGTGATTTGTCTTCGCTGTGGTTATGAAATCATGGTTCTGATTGTGGACGGTGTTGAAATGTTTTTTGGAGATATTACACGATGAGCTTCAGCGTCTGATTTCTCTCCTGACGCGAGACAGACAACATGTTATCGAATCAGATGTTCCCAAAAGTATGTAATGGTTTCGATCCTGTTGCTTTTTTAAGCCAAGTGTGGGACTGAGGGATTGTTCAGCTGTAATGGATCGCACGGAAAGTGAATATTTGGAGGCAGAGAATAGAATATAGAATAGGTGAGACGTCCCCCCCCCCCCTTTGTGTCCGTCAGGCGTGTTTAGCTTTTACTTTGTCAGAGTCTGTAAACCTTGGTTATGTAATTCATGTATCAAGGAGAAACTGACCCTCATAGTTCAACTAATAACAGGCGCACGGATGGAGACAGACAGACTGACACACAGATGACCACATACACACACATCAAAGGAGGGATCAGTTTGTACCGCGTGTGTGTGTGTGTTTGACATCTTTAGAAGTTGCTATTGATAACAGTTATGTTATGAATGTAAGGGAGGCTGTTGTTTGAGGAAAGTTTTGCACCAAGTTAGTTCTACTGTACTTTGCTCCCTCTCTCTCTCTCTCTCTCTCCATACCTCTTCATATCCTATTTTTTAGCACTCATACAAAACACTGACTACACACTCTCGCCATCTGGAATATTGGATGAGATGCCGACGCTGTCGTATGCCTTGATCTGTGGCGGTTAAAAAAGCCGCTTTGCAGAGGGTCAGCATGTTTGGGATGGCGACGGTAACTTAACCCCGACGCCGAGCCACAAGTAACCCATCGCAGAGTCTCACACGGGGCGAGCGCCTCTCGGCACGCACAGAGCAGGAGGGTAACGGGTAAGAGAGTGCGGTGCAGCAGGGCGGCTGACCAGGAAACGATATGCAGCGCATCCGATCGATCAATGATCAATAGAGCAAGACCCTGCATCCTTGCCAACTTCAGGAGTGATTTTCTGGAGGTGAAATTTGAGTATCTACCATTCCATGACAAACGAACCAACTTCATCTGCTGATGACTCGCATTATATAAACCGTGCACATGTAATAACACAATTATTAAAACACGCACAGAAGAGAGACACACTCGGCCTGCTATCTATTCAAGTCAAGTCAATTCAGTTTATTTGTATCGCCCATTTTCACAAATTACATTTCCAGGAGTTTCCAGATCCTGCTTCCCATCTCGTTAGTCCAACTCCCTTCACCTGTTCTCTCACCTTCCTCTGGCCACGCCCACCTCGTCAACCCCTCATTCCCTTCACCTGTTCTCTCACCTTCCTCTGGCCACGCCCACCTCGTCAACCCCTCATTCCCTTCACCTGTTCTCTCACCTTCCTCTGGCCACGCCCACCTCGTCAACCCCTCACTCCCTTCACCTGTTCTCTCACCTTCCTCTGACCACGCCCACCTCGTCAATCCCTCACTCCCTTCACCTGTTCTCTCACCTTCCTCTGGCCACGCCCACCTCGTCAACCCCTCATTCCCTTCACCTGTTCTCTCACCTTCCTCTGGCCACGCCCACCTCGTCAACCCCTCATTCCCTTCACCTGTTCTCTCACCTTCCTCTGACCACGCCCACCTCGTCAATCCCTCATTCCCTTCACCTGTTCTCTCACCTTCCTCTAGTCACTCTCACCTCGTTAGTCCCTCATTCCCTTCACCTGGTCCTCATGCCCGTCTCACCTGTTGCTCATTCCCTCGTTAGTCAACTCAATTCAATTCAGTTCATTTGTATAGCCCATTTTCACAAATTACAAATTTGTCTGAGAGTGCTTTACAATCTGTACATATAGACTTTTTAGAATCTGACAAATAAAGTGTTGCATTTTATCAAATACTATTGATTGCGTTTATAAAGGTAGAAGATCATATCCGAGATGTCCGGAGAGACTGTGTGTTTAGTTGTGTGGTTGATGTTGATATGTCGGGACCCATGGTCTCATTTAGTGTGTGTTAACTGCTCCATGTTCAGGGGGTTTGGCTGCATGCGTTGTGGATGAGATCTGGGCTTACTTGTGATTTAATTCACTTTGATGTCAGATGTGAAATGAAAAAACAAACTTCACACCTTATACCAGGGTTTCGTCATAACCTCAAACCACAACTCTGCATGTGAAGCTGAGTGCTCGGTCACATGTTTTTTTAGTGACTGTGTGCGTTTGGTGCTTTTTTTAGTCCTTGTGAAGTCAGACTGTGGTGGGCTTTAAAGACCCTTACATAACCCAGTGATAGATCTCTGGGCCAGGGGGGTGTTTTTACCGCCTTCCAGGCGGTTAGGTAGTTTCGGTTTGTGTGTGTGTGTGTGTGTGAATACATTCATACGGCTTTAACACGTAAAGACACGGGCACTGGAGAGCAAGAAGCGGCCAGATTGAAATCTGATCTTTTCCTGTATTGTGTGTGTGTGTGTGTGTGTGTGACAGTCAGTCAGTCAGTCGCATTGAATGTGAAAGGAAGCTGACCCTGATGCATATCTGGTGCTTCCATCGTGTCTTTTTGCGCATGCTGGAGAGCAGCCGATGCATATCTGATCTCAGTCTTTCGTGTGCGTGTGTGTGTGTGTGTGTGTTTGTGTGTGTGCGTGGCCAGCTGGTATAGTCCTGTGCATACATTACCACTTGAGTAACAGCTTGCCATACCAGACTTTAAAAAAGATGACATGAGCACAAGTATATATATATATCGATGGATATATATATATATTATATATATGTATATATTATAGATGGATATTTATATGTATATATTATAGATGGATATATATATATATGTGTATATATATATATCCCTCTAGCAAAACATTTTTATTTTGTATTTTTGTAAAAATGTTATGTTATATAAATAAAACATTATTAGTTAAAAACAGCAACATACACATGTAGCTATGTGCAGCACAGACAGATATGTTATCACTAGAGGTTGCTCATGTTTTCAGTTAAAAATAGTTTATTTTGAATATTAAAATGGGTACGGTTTGAATTCTGATAAATAGATGATCCCCAAAAAATATTCTGGACTGTATGTACAGTATATATATTTGTTTCTAATCTTTGATGCGATAGTAACGGCACACATTCTCAACAGGTGAGTTCGTGGGTGACGTGGCTGATCCTAACAGCAGGATCCATGGAGGAGAAGAGAGAAGTCTTCTCCTATCTGGTCCATGTCGCTAAATGCTGTTGGAATATGGGGAACTACAACGGTGTGATGGAGTTCCTGGCTGGACTCAGGTTGGCACACACAGACACTAAAACTACAGTATGCTCACACACTTACCACCCAGATTCATTGTGTGTGTGTGTGTGTGTTACTTTAAATAACACCTGCTCACACTCACACAGCATCCCGGACATGTCCGATGCTCTTCGTCCTCCAGGTCCCGCAAGGTGCTGAAGATGTGGCAGTTCATGGATCAGTCGGACATCGAGACGATGCGGAGCCTCAAGGACGCCATGGCGCAGCACGAATCTTCTTCCGAGTACAAGAAGGTTGTGACCAGAGCTCTCAACATCCCAGGATGCAAGGTGGGTTGCCGTTTCTTCACGTTTGGTCCAATTTGCCCTCGCGTCACAACAATAGTTCACATTAAGTGTCGTGAAATCTTTACAGAAGCCGTGACGCAGGGGTCCCCAAACTTTTTCCTGTGAGGGCCACATAACGTGTCCCTTCTCCGATGGGGGTCAGTTTGTAACAGAAAAAGTGTGACGATCACAGGGGTGCCTAAATGTAAACATGTGTTGTTTTCCAGAAAGCCACATAACCAAATATTAATAACCCTTTTCGGGATCTTCACAGAAAAATGTTAGGAAATAAATAACATTATTTATTCTCTTACCTAACCTTTACGCCATTATTCCGTTCTATTTGACAGGGGCTAGTCGAGGATTTGCGTGGCCAGACTGAAAAAAAAATCATAATCCGCTCTGGTATTGTTCAGGGGGCGGGGCCAAATGTGGAGGCGGGCCCTTTACGGGATCTGCACAGAAAAAAAAGTCAGGAAATAAATAACACTATTTATGATCTAGATAATAACCAAATAACCCTCTCTGGGTTCTTCACAGGAAAAAAAAGTCAGGAAATAAATAACACTATTTATGAAATAAATAATAACCAAATAACCCTCTCTGGGTTCTTCACAGAAAGAAAGTGTATTGAATATTAACAGGTAAAAGTTTAGCTTAGTTTAGCGTGGTCATAACACGTCTCTGGTATTGTTCAGGGGGCCGAGTCAAATGTGGAGGCGGGCCGTATCCGGCCCACGGGCCTTAGTTTGGGGACCACTGCCGTGACGGGATGCTTTTCTCTCCAAAGGTGGTGCCGTTTTGTGGGGTTTTCCTGAAGGAGCTGAGTGACGCGTTGGATGGGACGGCAAGCATCATCAGCCTGAAACCACCTCTGTATAACAGAGAGGACTCAATAGAGGTAGAAGTAAACACCGCACAGCCGTTCACAAACATGGACCTCACAGCGCTGACTCCAGCGGTACCAATCAGACGTCACGTTATTATAATTCAAGCCTGATTTTGTTTTGCCCGTCATCCCGTCTGTAGTTTGTGTCCGACTACAGCGGCCAGCACAACTTCCTGTCGCGGTCGGGTCCAGATGGACTACACGTCCCGGAGAAAGAAGCTACCGTCAGCAGCATCCTCCAGATCATCAGGTACGCCGCCGCGTCCTCTGGGGAAAGTGTTTTTCAGAAAGTAACCGAGCTGTCCGTCTTCTTCACCTTCCACATTTTTACCTTCGCATTGAAAATGCGGAAGGTTATGTATTGATCGCCGTGTATTTATTTATTTATTTGTATGCGTGTTACTCGCATAACTAAAAAAGTATTAAACCGAATCGCATGAAATTTGGTGGGATGATTGGTTATTATCCGGGGACCATTTGATTAGATTTTGGGATCGATCGGGTCAAAGGTCAAGGTCATGAAAAGGTCAAAATCTTCTTTTTTACCATAGCACGGTAAATTGTTATCCAATTGGCATGCAACTAATGCCAACATGTTCATAATTCAATGCCCAATCTTGTGATATGCGGAGGTATGCGCTCTACCGAGTGCCCGTTCTAGTTCTACATTTTTTCGTTTGATCTAACTTGATTCTCCTCTTTCTGCTCCTCAGATCTTGTAACCGTAGTTTGGAGGCGGAGGATCCTGACGAGGCCTCCACCAGTCCCTCTACGACTGGCCCATCCCCTGCATCCAGAAATAACTCCTTCAGGGACGGCTGCCGCAATCAGTCAGTACCTTTTTTTCCTCCGACTTTTTTGGGTGTGACGAATTTTGTTTGTTTTTAAACAAAAGTTTACCCGAAGGCCGAGTTCTTTTAGTGTGCAGGAACCACACAGCCCGGCATAGCCCCCCGGAGAGCTTAGAACGGTGAATGAATCTATCATGAGGTCTTGAACCCGTCTGTGGGGCTGTTGTGCAAGTCGTGACCAAGCTTATGAGACATGAAGTATCAAATGACACATGGCATTTGACCCAGTCCATCAAGACTTTGGTACATTGTGTATTAGTTTATTGCACACTGTATTACTGGTGTTTGATTTTATTTCATATTTTCTCCAGTTTTAATGTCATAACGTTTTTTTATTTTTATCTTTCAGGCAGACCTTAGCTATCTTTCCAAAATTATTTTTACACAACATTCTTTTTACATAGCAAATAGCACATTGCACCTTACATTGCACCTTTTGATTATTGCCTCTTGGTTGTCAAACTGTTGCTCTACTATTACCATATTATAATGAAGCTGTAATGTGAAAAGGCTTTTGTGGAAATACAACCACAGCAGACTCTCTTAAAACAAACAAGACAACGGCTTCATAGTGATTTTCAACAGACTTAAAGTAGAACTTTTTTGTGATTTTTAAAGAAGAAAAAACCTCAGATTCTACAGTCATTCTCTTCTTCTCTCACAATTGTCTTTCATAAACACCGTCACAAGATAATGGATTAGTGAAGGAACACCTTTGCAGATTGTTATTAAGATGCTATGGTCTTCACGTAAACCCTTTGTCTCAGAGACAAAAGATATCGGGTTTGTTTCCTGTCCGAACAGGAAGGAACAGAGCTCTGGTTCTCTTCAGGGTGGCAGGCAGCTAATGACACAAGCTGGAACTTGGACACGAACACAGAATGTTGTTAGAAAACTAAATTCATTTCAAGCTTGGTGTTTGTGTTACGGGAATCTGGATAATGGTTTCGGTTTTTTCGACAGTTTTCTCTGACTCTAAGTTGTTATTTTAAGTTTGAGCTCTGGATAACAACTCCTATTTCATTTTGGCGAGGGGTATAGTTTTCATTTTTCTCATCTGGAGTGGGAAGCAGATACTTATTATCTTTCTTACTTAAAGAGGTTTAAACATTCTGTGTTCCTAACCTTCCCACCGGCATCTTTTTTTTAAGCTATTTTCTTGAGACGTCTCAGTCCGCTCTTTCTTCGTCTCACACTGCCTCTCCTCCTTCTGTGTCCCCTTCTAGTTCCCATTCATGTAGGACAGCGTCAGAATCTAACCGTGTCTTGTAAGTGGTTCTCAGAGTCAGGAGTGTCATTCTCACCGCCTCACGTCAACATGGTTTACGTCTGAGGAGAAGCTTGTTTAGTGGTCGAGGAATGTGCAATGACAAATGCATGATGCTTGTATAACCGATGCACCGCAGCACATGTGTGTTTCTTACTTCTGATGCAGGTCATTTTTTACTTTTGACTGGACCTCGATGCATTTAAAAAACTAGAATGGGCACTCGGTAGAGCGCATACCTTCACATATCACAAGATTGGGCATTGAATTATGAACATTTTGGCATTAGTTGCATGCCAATTGGATACAAATTGACCGTGCTATGGTAAAAAGAAGATTTTGACCTTTTCATGACCTTGACCTTTGACCTGATCGATCCCAAAATCTAATCAAATGGTCCCTGGATAATAACCAATCATCCCACCAAATTTCATGCGATTCGGTTTAATACTTTTTGTGTTATGCGAGTAACACGCATATAAATAAATAAATACACGGCGATCAAAACATAACCTTCCGCATTTTCAATGCGAAGGTAATAAAAATAAGTTCCATCATTTCTACAGTAGCTGAAATAAATGTAGGAACAGATGACCTCAAAAAACGAAAACGTTGAAATTCAGATATACAATTTCGTTAATGTTCTTCTCCTGGTCCTAAATGGCTCGTACCAACTCGTCCCATCTTCAGATTCATGGTGGGGGACCTGTCGGACTCGGAGGGCGACTTGTCGTCCGAGCCGGTGGTGAAAGAGGTGGAGTTCCACGGGACTGAAGAGACGCACCGAGCTTTCAGCCACGGCACTGAGCTCATTCCCTGGTGAGAGACACACACTCGTACTGAAACACACACACACACACACAGAGAGCTCAACGGACGCTCCACGTGTTTCCGTCTTTTCTCTTTCTAGGTACGTGTTGTCACTGCAACCGGACGTCCACCAGTTCCTGCTGCAGGGCGCTACGGTCATCCACTACGAGCAGGACAGCCACCTCACGGCTCGCTGTCTGCTGCGCCTCCAACCCGACAACACCACGCTCACCTGGGGTAACTACGGCGTAAAAAGAAACATCTGGACAATTCAAAATACATTTATATCTCATATTTTCGTGGACACTTTTAACCTGCTGGAAATTCACTTTGGTCACTGCCTTGTGTATATATTTAGTTTCCTCTGTATAGTTAGTATTTTAGTGTTAGTATTTAGGAGTGTTATTGTGTTTTGTGTTTTATTTTTATTTTCTATTAATGCTCTAATGTGCACCCGCCGCTGTGATCCTGAAATATCCCCCCTGTGGGACTAATAAAGGATTATCTAATCTAATTTAATCTAATCTAATATTATTTTTAAATGATTCATGTTAGTTCTTTCAAATGTTTAGTTTACTAGTCAACAGTATTTAGAAAATGTTAACAAAACGGCTTATACAACTTGTCACTTTGACTGTTTTCTGTGGTTTGTATTGTTCAGGGTGTTGTTGTATTTTTGCAATATATGAAATGTCCTGCAGTGAGACGGTTAACCGTTGTTCCTGAGAAGTGTGGGAGTTTGTTCAGGTGAATGTGTTAACAAAAGAACTTGAATGAGCCGCTTTGTCATCAGTACAGCTGAAGAGAAGTGTGTGTGTCTCAGAGACGAGCCCCATTTCCTCTCTCATTATTACTCTTCAAACAAACTGAAAACAGGCATCCAGGATTTAACATACTTCCTTTGTCATTATTATGTTCTAAACATTGTTTGAATGTGTTTATCCAGGGTAAGTAGTCGCCATGTCTTTTATAGCACGCGAGGTGCTAAACCCGCGATGCGTTTACTGTCTTTCAAACATGTCGTAAATGTTGATGTGTGTGTGTGTGTGTGTGGCAGGTAAGCCTCAGAGCGGAGGGGCTTCACCCACTGAGCAACCACTGGGATTAGGACAGGCTGTAGTGGCAGGACTAGCAGAGGGCCTGTTGGACCTGGGATGGGTGAAGGTGTGTTGAAAAATTGAAAAAAACTTTATTCATCTGCTATTTCTAATGTGTAATCACATTTAGCCTTCATCTCACATATACATTGTTTTAAAACAATTACATAATTTTGTGTTAAGCAGTTTCCTTTAGTTAACATTGATACCATGATTTCATATATTTTCATTTATTACTCAAACTTCTCAGACTGTCAGACTTTTGTTTTATATGTATGTATGTATGTATATGTGTATCTATGAGTGTATATATGTGTATGTATATATATGTGTTTGTGTGTATATATATATATATATACAGGACTGTCTCAGAAAATTAGAATATTGTGATAAAGTTCTTTATTTTCTGTAATGCAATTAAAAAATTATTAAATATTAAAAGAATAAAAGGCTTGCAATATTTCAGTTGATTTGTAATGAATTTTCTTTCTCTTCAAGCTCAAGGAAGTTGTATAGCTTATATCACCAGCATAACTGTTTTCAGCTGTGCTAAACATAATTGGCAAGGGTTTCTAATCAGACATTAGTCTTAAAGGCATTATTAACAACACAATACCATAGAACACTGGTGAGTGATAGTTGAAATGGGCCTCTCTATACACCTATGGGATATTTCATTTAGAAACCAGACGTTTCACCAGAATGCATCACATTTTTGTTTTTTTAATTGCATTACAGAAAATAAAGAACTTTATCACAATATTCTAATTTTCTGAGACAGTCCTGTATATATGGTTCTTTAAAATAAGTTTTTTGAGAAATCGTAGGTTAGGGCACTTCTAAGCTAGATAGCTTCAGCCTCGACCCTTTCGGTCAGCCACTTTCTTCTTTTGTTGAATTCTGATTGTTGTATATTTTGCGGATCGAACTAAACTCAACTCAACACTTGCATTGGAATAATATGGATTTATCTTGTAGGATTAGTAATGAGAGTTGTATTGCACTCACACTCTGCATGTTCCTTTGAATGTGCAGGCGGTGTTCCTGGGTCATCAGGGAGTCGACGTCCACGCTGTATGTCTGCAAAACAAGCTGAGCCAGATGACGCTGGAGGGAAACGGTCTCAGCCTCCTCTATGGTCTCACCACCACAGACAACCGGTAGGCGCCTCGTGACCACAGCACCCTGCCGCGAGCCTCGCTGGTCGGCCTGCTCTCTAAACACGTCAACTGATCTCCTCGCTAGGCTCCTGCACTTCGTGGCCCCCGACCACACGGCCCAGATGCTTCATAAAGGCCTGTCGGCGCTGGTGAACGCATCCAGAAAGTTGAAGAAGTTTCCTGACCAAAGGTTACAGTGGCTCAGGAAGCAGTACGTCAGCTTGTATCAGGTAAACTGGATTATTGGGTTTCCTTCAAAAACTGCCTTTCTTTTCCATCGATTTTTTCATAAAGAATGCATGGATTTAAAGTGGACAGCAAAGGTTGTGGAGGATGAAGTGACCGCAAAGTGTTAGTGGTGTGTTTTAAGTTGTTTTCTGTTGTTTCCTCTTTTTCTTCATTGAAGTTAAAATAGGAGGATGTTGTATGTATTGAAAGCTCAACCGTGCCCGTTTTAACCCTCCTGTTACCTTAGGGTCAATTTGACCCCATTCAATGTTTAACCCTCCTGTTACCTTTATATTTACTGACATATTTTACCCTCGGGGTCAATTTGACCCCAGCAATTAAAACCTCCAGAAAATTATTAGAATTAATATTATTTCCCAAGTTTAAGTGTGAGGTACTTTGTTTGTTTGTTGACTACCTAAATAGCCCTTTAAATATATAAAAAAGTTGATATTTCTTATATGTTTGACACAGTGAAAAACAGCCTGGGGTCAAATTGACCCTAAAGAACACCGACATTAAACATTGAATGGGGTCAAATTGACCCTAAAGGTAACAGGAGAGTTAAACTGCGTTTGCTTCCTTCCTGTCTGTCTGTATTTCCCCCCGTTAGGAGGACGGCAGGTACGAAGGCCCGACTCTAGCTCATGCCATCGAGCTGTTCGGTGGGCGGCGGTGGAACATGGGTTCAGGCGGAGTGGAGAAACCCGCTGGCCAGAAGAACAGCCCTCTGAGCATCAACGATAAGGCCAAGAAGAAGAAGAAGGTCCTTGTCAGGGTCAGTACGTTAAAATAAGTTTGTGTTGTTTTTGGCATTTCATTGATCTGAGACCAGTGAGCAGGAACAACTTGATGACACTCAAAGTGTTCTGCAGGTACACCGAGGACAATCTTCTGGCTGGATTTCCACCAGTAGAGCACTGGTTTGACATATTTAGAGCCTTTACAGAGCTCCCTGTTTCAGGCTGTTTTTCTATAATAATAAAACTGCTAAATTAGATAGATAGATAGATATATACTTTATTAATCCCCAAGGGGAAATTTGTCGTAGCAGTAGCAGCACCAATAAACCAAACACACATGAATAAAAAATAAAAAATAAAATATAAAAACAGGGATGAAAGATATAGAAGCATACAAAGCAAAAAATAAAATATATATGTATATATACAACATATATGCATACATAATACACAATACTAATGACAATTAAACTAAATATAAAAACACCAAATATAGACAGTGTGCAAAATGCAAAGTATGTGTGTAGTGCAAATGAAATATGAGTATGTGTGTAGTGTAAATAAATGAAATGTGTGAAGTGCAGATCAAAATTACGCTTCATATATGGAAAGACTCTGCTCCCTTTTACAAGTCAGTCTTGATTTACAGTGTAATCCTTATTAAGGATATGGACTTGAACATTTCCTGGTTTTTTAAAAACGAAAAACGGGTGGTAACAAACTCGGCTGTAGCTCAGTGGGGTGAGGGGGTCGTCCTGCAACCCCAAGGTCGCCGGTTCGATCCCCGCTCTCCCCGTTAGTTGCAAGTGGAAGTGTCCATGAGCAAGGCACTGAACCCCCAGTTGCTCCCTGGGCGCTTCACTGCAGCCCACTGCTCCTTAATGACTCAGGAGGGGTTAAATGCAGAGAATCCATGTCGTCGCCTCTGTACCTGTACTCTGTGCAATGACAATAGATTGAATCCAATCCACGCAGGGAGACAGCGGGGATGCCACGGATGACGAGATGGTTTCCAGGAAAACCCGGAGCTGTAAGGAGGGCGTGTATCGTAACGGACCGGAGTCCGACAGCATCGAACAAGAAGATCCAGGTGACTTTTATTTGCGGAGCTGTTTGAATTCAATGATAGAATGAAGTCTGCAGACGTATGCCAAGTAAATGTGTTCTATTTTAATCACCTAAAAGACGACACAACAACTATTTTAAAGAACTAAACAATCTGCACTTCATATTTCTATGGCACTCTATTGATTGTTGTCCTCTTTGCCTCCATAGAGGACAGCTTCCCCGGACCATTCTCCCTCTCAGCCAGTAAAACCCCCGGTTTGCTCGCCTCATCTTCTTCCTCCTCCTCCTCCTCCTCCTCCTCTTCATCCAGTATGACAGGGTCCAACAATTCACGCCCACAATCCTCTCCGATTCTCTCAGGAACAGCCAAGTCACAGCCGGGGTGTGTAGCGTGCTTCAGGTGTGGCAGTTTGATATCTTTCATTCTTCATTGAGCTTAAGATCTTTCTCTTTCCGTTTCCCTTTCCTCTGGGGGCGGCAGGACGTGGAGCAGCAGGTCGTGGCACGGCCGAGGCAAAGGCTGTTTCAAAGGCTTCCAGAATCTCATGATTTCTGACAGCACGATGAGCTTCATCGAGTTTGTTGAGCTCTTCAAGTCATTCAGGTATGGATATCAAATATTACTCGATTAACCCTCCTGTTACCTTTGGGGTCAATTTGACCCCATTCAATGTTTAACGTCTTTAACAAATGATTGACATCATTTTTTTTGCTTCATATTTCATGACTTTTCCTAATTTATTGGGGACAACTGGGAAAACATAAACCTATTCACATGATGATATGTTTTCAATGTCCTGTACACAACTTAGAAATCTGTAAATTTGACCCCAGGCTGTTTTTCACTGTGTAAAACATATAAGAAATATCAACTTTTTTATATATTTAAAGGGCTATTTAGGTAGTCAACAAACAAACATAAAGTACCTCACACTTAAACTTGGGAAACAATATAAATTCAAATAATTTTCTGTAGGTTTTAATTGCTGGGGTCAAATTGACCCCGAGGGTAAAATATGTTAGTAAATTTGAAGGTCACAGGAGGGCTAGATTAACTTTACATTTATGTTTTCATATTTTGGGTGCAAAGTAGTAACAGCAGACTAAGGTACACACTTTTATGGTTTTATATAATCATTAGAAATCTATAATGGCCTGCTGAAATATATATATATTTCAGCAGGCCATTATTGTTACAAATATATAATATATAATATATATTGTTAATATATATATATATATATATATATATAATATATATATATATATATTTATCAGGGGGTTGGCAGTTCAATCCCCGCCCGAGTCGATGTGTCCTTGAGCAAGACACTTAACCCTGATTTGTTCCCTGTAGCTGTGTATGAATGTAACATCTAAAGTGTTTTTGAGTACCTTAAAAAGAAATATATAAATTTAATGTATTATTAGTCTATAATGGGACTTTTCATTTGTCCTTTTAAAGAAATGCAGATGCCACTGAATGTATTTGAAATTGGGTAAATTGACCCAAAGTCACAAGTCAAGAGCGCATTCATTTAGTCTTCATAGCAGCTTTTTGTAAAACAGTTTTGTCTGCTGATCCAACTCAAAACATCGGCACATCTGTGTCTGTGGTGTCGAACTGAAACAGGAGTACCTGGTGCTGTGTTGTTTCCTCCACAGTATCCGAAGCAGGAAGGACCTGAAGGAGCTGTTCGACACCTTCGCCGTCCCCTGCAGCCGCTCGAGTCCGGAGGCGGCGCCGCTCTACACCAACCTCAGCATCGACGACAAGGATTCGGGGCTGCAGCCGGACCTCGGTAAAGGAACTAATGCATGGGGTATATGATCTGAGCCAGGGGTCCCCAAACTTGTTCCTGTGAGGGCCACAGATCTTTTCCCTTCTCTGATGGGGGCGGGGTCAGTTTGTAACAGAAAAAGTGTGACGATCGCAGGGGTGTCTAAATGTAAACATGTGTTGTTTTCCAGAAAGCCACATAACCAAATATTAATAACCCTTTCTGGGATCTT
Organism: Pseudoliparis swirei; assembly: GCF_029220125.1. NCBI lineage: Eukaryota > Metazoa > Chordata > Actinopteri > Perciformes > Liparidae > Pseudoliparis > Pseudoliparis swirei. Next base: position 3,245,233 of record NC_079400.1, on the reverse strand, counting down.
CACAGAAAAATGTCAGGAAATAAATAACATTATTTATTCTCTTACCTAACCTTTTCGCCATTATTCCGTTCTATTTGACAGGGGCTAGTCTAGGATTTGCGTGGCCAGACTGAAAAAAAAATCATAATGCGTCTCTGGTATTGTTCAGGGGGCCGGGCCAAATGTGGAGGCGGGCCCTTTACGGGATCTGCACAGAAAAAAAAGTCAGGAAATAAATAACACTATTTATGAAATAAATAATAACCAAATAACCCTCTCTGGGTTCTTCACAGAAAAAAAATCAGGAAATAAATAACACTATTTATGAAATAAATAATAACCAAATAACCCTCTCTGGGTTCTTCACAGAAAAAAAAATCAGGAAATAAATAACACTATTTAGAAAATAAATAATAACCAAATAACCCTCTCTGGGTTCTTCACAGAAAAAAAGTGAATTGAATATTAACAGGTAAAAGTTTAGCTAAGTTTAGCGTGGCCAGATTGACAAAAAAATCATAACGCGTCTCTGGTATTGTTCAGGGGGCCGGGCCAAATGTGGAGGCGGGCCGTATCCGGCCCACGGGCCTTAGTTTGTGGACCACTGATCTGAGCAGTCAAAAGCGTGTTTCTCCATTTCCCTCTGACTCATCTCTTCCTCTCCCCTCCAGACTTATTAACCCGCAACGGTTCTGACCTGGGCCTGTTTATCCGGACGAGGCAGCAGATGTCTGACAACCAGAGGCAGATCTCAGACGCCATCGCGGCGGCCAGCATCGTGACCAACGGGACAGGGGTGGAAAATGCATCGCTGGGGGTCTTGGGATTGGCCATCCCTCAGCTCAACGACTTCCTCGTCAACTGTCAGAGAGAGCACCTGAGCTACGATGAGGTCCTCGGCATTATTCAGGTAGAGTCTGGAAGCGACGGCACTTTCAACACGAACCGGAGGGAGAGACGGTGGAGACGGAGGCCTTGAGCTTTAGTTCATGTCCAGATAGAGAGAAGGATGAGAACTTACCCCGTGGCGACCAAATGAAAGGATGAACTTGTATCAAAGAAACCTCAGACATATGGAAGAGGAAGTTACTGCCGATCAACGCTGGTATTAAATGTTTTTCTGCTTTTATCTTGCAGAAGTTTGAGCCCTCGTCGAGCATGAGACAAATGGGTTGGATGTCATTTGAAGGCTTTGCGAGGTATAGGGGGGAAAACCATCATACACTCATGTCACTGATCACAATTACAGTATTTACTGAAATAAGAACCCATCTAAAAACAACTTTATTGCATGCTGTGTCGTAAAACAGTGTGTGGTAAAGTTTGTTTTTGCTACTGTCATCAGCGCAGTAGCATCCTGTATTGTCGTCTCACTATCCCTCGCTCCATATCAGGTTCCTGATGGATAAGGAGAACTTTGCTTCTCGTAATGAGGAGTCCCAGATGAACCCCGAGGAGCTGCAGTACCCTCTGTCCTACTACTACATCGAATCTTCTCATAACACCTATCTGACCGGACACCAGCTCAAAGGAGAGTCCTCTGTTGAGCTGTACAGTCAGGTCAGTGAGTCTTTTGGAGCCTTATTTCATAATAAAAAGTCTGGACCCAGAATTACCTTCACATTGAAAATGAGGAAGGTTATGTTTTGATCGCCGTGTATTTATTTATTTGTATGTTACTCGCATAACTCAAAAAGTATTAAACCGAATCGCATGAAATTTGGTGGGATGATTGGTTATTATCCGGGGACCATTTGATTAGATTTTGGGATCGATCGGGTCAAAGGTCAAGGTCAAGGTCATGAAACGGTCACAATCTTCTTTTTACCAGAGCACAGTCAATTTGTATCCAATTGGCATGCAACTTATGCCAAAATGTTCATAATTCAATGCACAATCTTGTGATATGCGAAGGTATGCGCTCGACCGAGTGCCCATTCTAGTTATTTGCATGTTTGTGTCTGATCATTGGGTGTTTTTTTTCCCAGGTGTTGCTGCAAGGCTGCCGGAGTGTTGAGTTGGACTGTTGGGATGGAGATGATGGCATGCCGGTCATTTATCATGGACACACACTGACCACTAAAATAGCCTTCAAGGTGAGACATGCATTAAAAAATACAAATCACTGACTGGTTCATAGCTCTTAGGCAAAAATATCCACAACAGAGTATTTAATTCTAAGAGCTGTTTTAGTCAATCTCTTCTCAGTGTTGTTTTTCATTGCCTCATATTTGACTTTGAGTGGTGTGTCCGAGTGACATCCCTCCCATGATCCTCCAGGATGTGGTGGAGGCAGTCAGCCGGTCGGCATTTGTCAATTCGGACATGCCGGTCATCCTGTCCATCGAGAACCACTGCTCCCTTCCTCAGCAACGCAAGATGGCGGAAATCTTCAAGGTACGGCAGCCTCGGTATCTAGAATGTAGACTCTGAAGAAGATGGGACGGTCCTCATGACTAGTGTCTGGGTCCTTGGTGTGTGTGTGTATACAGAATGTCCAGATTCAGTTTTACTCAAATTACACATCCCTCAGTTTTACTGTTTTAAGCATTTTGTTTTGTTTGTTTGTTTGTGTATTTTATTCAGTAAATCAAATCAAATACAATACAATATTATTCTATATAATATACAAAAGAGAAAGACTGAAAAGGTAAAGGTAGAAGCAAAAAATGCTTATAAATTCCTATCCTAAATTAAAATCAAAATAAATCAGAAAATTAATATAAAATAAAGAAAAAACAACAAACAAAATATATTTATATATACTACCACATACATCTTCCATATAAATATGTTTTTAATCACATTTATAACTCTCAAGAATTGTTTTATAAATAATTCCCTTGAATTTGATGTGGCCTTGAAAGTTTTAGCTACAGGCGACAACTGTCCCTCTTTTCTTATTTAAAAAAAAAGTTGTATACTCGAGGCCAGTCCTCTCTTTGCACGACAGACACATCATGGAATATCATCGTGCTTTCATCTAATAAAACTTCCCAGCGTCCTTTCCTCCCTAGAGACGGACGATTCCGATGAAAACAAAAGTATTTTAATGTCGAGACGGCTCCGTGCCTCCGGCCGGCCGTCGTCACCGCGGACGACTCGTTCATTTGCAATGTTTTGTGTCCCCATCTATTGACATCTGTCTCACGTTTTTTTAAATATCTATTCATCAGACGGTGTTCGGGGAACGCCTCGTGACGCGCTTCCTTTTGGAGAGCGACTTCAGCGATGACCCTCACCTGCCGTCGCCGCTGCAGCTGCGGGGGAAGATCCTCCTCAAGAACAAGAAGCTCAAAGCGCACCAGGCGTCGGTGGACGTCCTCAAACAGAAGGTCCGCAGCGAGACTTCCCGTCCACATGCACACGAATACATAATTTATCTTCAGGAGGTGGACTTCAGTGTTTAGCACGGTTGATTAGAGTGCCGTCTCATAAATAATAGATGCAAATATGCTCAGATGTATAACTCAGCTCACCGTTTTCACTCAGTTTGAGCACACATAATGTGCTGCAGTATGTACACACTATAGATTATATAGAGCTTAATGAGGAGATGTACATATCATCTCTGATGGAGGTATATTTTTGTAACTATTGGTTCTTCCCTCGCACATTTTTTCCTCTCACTTTGCAACTCTTATTTTTATTATATCGTATTTTAACTCTTTCACAGGCTCACCAGCTGGCCCACATGCAGGCCCAGGCTAGCAATTGGTCACCTGGGGTTACTTCACCTGCCAACCACACAAATGAGGAAGAAGAGGAGGAGGAAGACGAATACGACTATGACTATGAGTCTCTATCAGATGGTAAGGAGAACCGCAATGGGGTTTTCAATCTCTTGAAAACGCAAAAAAAAACACAAAAACTAGGCAAAAAACACGTAACCACATTTTCTTTGATCTGAGGCTAAATTACCGATTTCATTCTCTGGAGATTCTTATTTTATTGCACCTGAATCAGTTTCTGTTCACACCTTTATTCCGTCTCTATTGGTTTTCAACACTTGTGTCTCAGTTTACGTTGGTTCCCTATTCTCACTTCCTTCCTTTCCTATTTTATTTTGCCCGTTTTCCACTTAGCCGACGTCCTCTCAGCCTCTACTGCCTCGTATGGCCTGGAAGGTAAATGCACGGGTCGGATGCGCCTCTCTCACTTCCAGTGTTTCAATCTATTTCTGTTCTGCAGCGGTGGCTGTTCAGTCCGGCTGATTCATTCAAATGAATTCCTAAAATTCTACCTTCATTTTTGGGCCCCTGCAAATTGAGTTTCATGAGTAAATTGAGATATTGTTGCCAAGGTCGTCGCTGTGGTCGTCAACCTGCAGCAGCGTGCAGAGGAAACACTGGTTCAGGAGCAGAGGTGCACGAGACACCGGTTTCTGTTTGTGCCTCTCCGTAACAGCTGCTAGCTTTCTGCTTTTTGTGTCTGCTGTCCATTGGGCAAAGAGAGCAGCCGTTCACATTTTAACAGTTTTATAGGATAAAGTATCTGGAACCTAGGAAATACTTTCAATTATTTAATCCAATCCATTTGATATTACAACATAACCCGAAAGTTTTTTTGACTGTTTTCAGAGATAATTAATTTGCTAAGGCCAAGAGCTTAAAATGACCAATACGTCCTCTCTTATTACCTTCGCATTGAAAATGCGGAAGGTTATGTTTTGATCGCCGTGTATTTATTTATTTGTATGCGTGTTACTCGCATAACACAAAAAGTATTAAACCGAATCGCATGACATTTTGTGGGATGATTGGTTATTATCCGGGGACCATTTGATTAGATTTTGGGATCAATTGGGTCAAAGGTCAAGGTCATGAAAAGGTCAAAATCTTCTTTTTACCATATTGTCAATTTCAATTGTCAATTTGTATCCAATTGGCATGCAACTAATGCCAAAATGTTCATAATTCAATGCCCAATCTTGTGATATGCGAAGGTATGCGCTCTACCGAGTGCCCGTTCTAGTTCTCTAATGTAACTAATACAGTGAGGACCACCATGTGGCACCCCAGCACAGACCACCACTTTGTTATTGCCCCCATTTCTAATGCTCTTTGAGTGTTTGTTATGATGCCACATTTTCTTCTTCTATGTGTCCACCAGCAAAATGACTTTTATTCTAAACCAAATGATGTCACTGTGAACAGAGAGCTTAGAGTCACCTGGACATTGTAAAGGAAAACTAAAAACTAAACCGAGTTGTGATGTGAGCTTGTGTCTTGTCTGTGTCTTTGGCCTGTTTTAATTATGTTCTTTAACGTTCTGCTTTAAGACAGAAGCTCCAGTGTACCCGCCACAACTTTTAGGAATTATTAAGAAAAAGCTGCCCGGTAACTGCAGTCGAGTCCAGGCAGGATGTGACCACATAGTCTCCGTCCTTGAAATATATGTCTTATGAATGACATATGATGTCGTTTTGGAAAAGAGAAAAAACTCTTTTTGATTCCTTCAGGCATTGTTAAAATAATGTCTTTTTTCTCACACAAACACACAACTTCCCTCCCTCCATTCCTCTGTGTCACTGTATTTGTCTGTGACCTCGCCAGTAGCTGGGCAGGCTCATCAGGAAAACACAACAAAGCCATCTGGTTTCTCAGGCCCTGTGCTGCCCCCGCACTAAACGACAGACGTGGGGGAACTACCCTGGCCCGGTCGAGTCCCAGCCCTCTCCCAAAACCCAAACCCTCCCTTCTGCTCGTCCGTGTCCGAAGAACTTCCCGGTCAAAGACCCTTCAAAACAATTTCAACCCTCATCGAGGGGTGTCATTTTAATAAAAAATGTTCCCCTCTCACTGAAATATGAACTATTAATCAGATAACTAGCCAGGCACCCTGACTAAATAAACTCCACTCCGCCCTTGACTGGCTCCATTTGACCCTCCGGGTTTCTTCTCCCGCTAAAGCGCCGCCGTCTCCGGGTTTAGCGGCCCGGCCCGACTCACTCCTCTGGCTCCTGTCTGCGGGCTGACGTGCGGGGAGGGTCAACTCCTTTTCAAAGGAGGAGATTCCAAATGTCAGGAATTAAACAAGTTCCCTGTGATAAAAGGCTTCTGCACTTGCACGCTGATTATTTTTTATTTTTTTATCCTTTCTGTTTTTTGGGCTGAAATCAAAGTCTCAGAGGAATGAGAGCACCGGGAACAACTCCTTGTTTACAGCGACTAGACGTCGCTTGGAGCATCAACAAAGGACGGGTCTTTGTGTGCGTTTGCTCGGTAGTCCGTTCATGTGCTATGCTAGGAGCCGCTAACCGCCCCCCCCCCCCCCCCCCCCCCCACTCCCACCGATAAATAGTCTGCAACTGTCCCCGCCTGCGATTCATTCACAGGCTGAACTAATCTTTGAAATACATGATCATGTATTATATTTCACCTGAAAAGGGAAATCAAAGAGAAGTTTAAACCATGAAGAACTAGAATGGGCACTCGGTAGAGCGCATACCTTCGCATATCACAAGATTGGGCATTGAATTATGAACATTTTCATGACCTTGACCTTTGACCCGATCGATCCCAAAATCGAATCAAATGGTCCCCGGATAATAACCAATCATCCAACCAAATTTCATGCGATTCGGTTTAATACTTTTTGACTTATGCGTATAACACGCACGCACGCATACAAATACACGGCGATCAAAACGTAACCTTCCGCATTTTCAATGCGAAGGTAATTATTTCAAACGAAGCTGCTTGCAGCTGTATTTTAAATGATGGTCGACAGCGAGCCGCGCGCTCAGAGCTACCTGTGAGCTCGGCTCTCGCGGCCTCTCGATGCTCTCCGGCTGCAGCGAAGAAAAAACCCCAAAATGCAAAGTCAGGATGTGTTATTACAAGAAGTGAGATTCCCAGATGCGAAATCATCTTCTGATATATGTCCCGCTGGTGATTTAATGTACAGTATATCAAAAGCAACTGGGACACAAACTCCAAAAGCAGAATTTTGGCTCCTCAAATACATTTTAAATCTAGGCCGGATCTTAGTCAGGCTGGTTTATGCCTCAACTTTCTTGGATCAAATGTTTGCTTTACACATTTTTGATTGGATGGTATGTCCTCGAGGGGAAGAGAGGTACGTCTGGGGGTACGATGCTTGCTTGGCCGGTATCTACACCTGTCACATGGAACCACGAGGATGCGTTTCCGTTTCACCCAGAGCACGACGACACCACGCGGTGAAGAGCATCAGGACTATTTAAATGGGATTGCATATTCATCTGTTTGCTTTTGGACACTTAATACGCCCCACGAATTGTTTTCCGGAGGGTGTGTGTGCTCCGTCTGACGCGCTCCGCTCCACGCAGCGCTCCTTCGCAGCTCGGAGCGACTATAACTCGTGTTATCTGTTTAATAGATAACATCCTGGACGACAAGCCAGAGGGGAAGAGCGCAGCAGACAAAGAAGAGCCATCTGTCGATGAGATACCGAAGAGGATGAAGAAGTCCGAGAGCACAACGCAGAGCAAAGGAAAGGTAGAGAAGAACCAGAAAGAGGTGTAACAAAAAAAGAAACTCATGCTGACGATGTAAAACTAACACAGGGTTCGTACGGTCATGGAAAACCTGGAAAAGTCATGGAATTTTAAAATGGTCATTTCCAGGCCTGGAAAAGTCATGGAAAAAAACTTAAATCAAAGTTTTGGAAAAGTCATGGAAATTTATTATAATCACATGTTCATTTACGCCGAGTTTGAAATAATAAAATTAGATTTTTTTAAGAAAGACGCTAAAAAAATAAATATATATATAAAATATCAGCCGCCGTACGCTCTCAATACACACAGTTTTCTGAATTGTTCATGTTTATACCGAGATTTCAGTTTCGTCATGGACATTTGGTTTAAAGTCCTGGAAAAGTCATGGAATTTTAAAATGGTCATTTCCAGGCCTGGAAAAGTCATGGAAAAAACTTAAATCATCAAAGTTTTGGAAAAGTCATGGAAATGTTGTTATAATCACATGTTCATTTACGCCGAGTTTGAAATAATGAATATATTTTTTAAAGAAAGACGCTCAAAATATAAGCCGGCGTACGCTCTCAATACGCAACATTTTCTAAATTGTTCATGTTTATACCAAGATTTCAGTTTGGTCATGGACATTTGGTTAAAAGTCCTGGAAATCCATTGTTCAAAATGTGTAAGAACCCTGTAACACCAACCGGGAGTTTAGATCTAAATCTCTGCTGCAGTCGTGTGTCGCTGTCTCTTCAAGTCAGACCTAATCTGTGTCGTCCGTGTCGTGGACCTCCCCCTGTAGGTGTTTGACATCGAGCTGGGCGAGGAGTTCTACCTCCCGCAGAACAAGAAAGAGAGTCGGCAGATTGCCCAGGAGCTGTCCGACCTCATCATCTACTGCCAGGCGGTCAAATTTCCCGGTAGAGAATACTTTGTCGTTCGGTCCATTCGTCACACACACACACACACACACAACACGACTCCTTTCTTTTTCTCCTACTCTTAATTTTTACAAATATTTCTGAGTGTTCCTCCTCTTTTTCCTTCTCTCGGTCACGCTCTCTCCTCCACCCGTTCCTCTCTTTCTGTTGACATGCTGTTGGTTCTCGGGGTCGTGCCTCTCTACTCCGATCCCGTGTTTTATTTCAGAGGTCAAACCTTTCCCGTGTTTGAAGTTGTTTTTCTTCATTGCAAAGATATTTAATGTCCCGGTGTCACGCTCCATTCCTCTCCCACACTGGACACCCACAGATTTGACCCCCCCCCCCCCCCCCCATGGGAAAGATACTGTGACTTCATTGCAGCGTCGGAACCGCACGACAAACCTCAGAGTTGTTCTACATCACGAAGGAAAGATTTAGTTGATGAGTAAAGTTAGTTTAAATTTCACTGAGGGTCACATGTAACTTCCCTCATTCATCACGGGACAGTTTATTTTGACCTAACATGACAATGTGTTTGATTTGAATCCGTGAAGATGCCGTTCAGCCGTTTATGGCGGCAGACGTCGCTCATTGTTCTCTTTCCCCTCTTTACTGGAATCTATCTTCATTCCATGCAGCCGTTTATCTCAAATACTCTGTCCCTTAAATTTCAACCTCTTATCTCCTCTCTTCCTCCCTTAAGGATCCTCTTCTCTGCTTGTCTTCTCTTTTCTCAACATGACATTTGCCCTTATAAACGTGGCTGTTTTTCCACTGGTGTGTTATTTGTTTACTGTTTCCAGGGACCTGAGATCTGAGTAAGAGAAGAAAAATAGCCGGTTCAAATGGACAAAGTCTGGGCTGCTTGCAGATGGACTTGACTTCTAAAACATTGTCATTTAAATCACATTTAAATCCTCAACAAAGCACTCAAACATCTCTTTGGAAAGCATGCAGAAATTTGACACTAAATATGAAATATCTCAAGATCAAAAGTATGAAATGTATAAGATGCTGCATTGATTTAAAGTCTTATTTTAGTCTGAGTACCATGACAAACAAGACCTTTGCAAAGAAGAAGTACGCATCTGCTCCATCCTCCATGTCGTCCCACAGATTTCAGACATAATCTTATAGATTGCAAAAAAAAAAGCTTGTTTTTAAAAGGCTAAAACATATGTATGCTCCTACTTTGCTGACATTACATCGCTTTTAAATCTTTAATCCTCTGCGCTCATTCAAAGGAATGCACTCGGAGTGCCGTCATGGAGGGGGGGGACCGACTTAGAAAGTTACGCCATTTATAGAAAATGATTTCTGGATTGATGGGTAGTGATGTCATGAGCGTCTCCGGTCCGTCTGCGTTGCATGATTGAGCCGTCTGCTCCGTCTGCTCCGTCTGCCTCCTCCTGCGTGTGCGGTCGCAGGCCTGTCCACGCTGTCTCCGGCCGGCTCTGGCAGAGCGAAGGACCGAGGGAAGAGCAGGAAGTCCATCTTCGGCACGGCTCCCGCTCGCTGCAGCTCAACAGGGGAGGTCGTGACCCAGAGCCGCACCCCTTTGAAAGGTACGCCAGGCCGAGATGAGGAGGGCGGGGGGGGCTGTTTGGACGAGTGCCTCGATGTGGAAAGAGACGATATATTGATATAAATGCATTTTTGTTCCATTTTAAGCGGTTTTTCAAGGGTATTTTGATAATGAGTGACACTAAATGTGGAGCTTTTGATTGGACAAGCAGCTGAACTGTCGCCACAGTGCAAAGCAGGCTTACAATACAGGCTGCAATAGGTTTGAAGAAATAAATTAGGATCATTTCTTTTAAAACGCCACATCAGTCACAGTTTTAAAGAATATATGCACGCCTAGAGAGGATTTTAGTAGATACAGCTCCTGAATGTCATGGAATACTAACTTTCTATTTCTATTGTTGCCAGGAAAGTTGTTAATTTTCCTACTAATATCCAAAAAATAAGAGCTACAAAAACTTCTTCATTCACTTGAAACTTAAAGTTCCTCTAAAAAAATCAAATAAATCCACCGATGTCTTTCATGAAGAGTTGAACTTTAAAAACGCTGCCGTCAGATTTTAATTAAAATATCGCTGCCGTTGCTCTCCATCGGGGACCACGACGCTCACAGCCAATCGGATCGCGGGGCCTTTAAACACCTCTCTGCTCTCTCTCCGTCCTCCACTCAGGCGGCGCCGAGCGGCTGAGCTGGGAGGAGCAGCAGACGTCGCCCGTCCTCACCCCGCCCACCACTCTCAGCGCCATCATCCGCACGCCCAAGTGCTACCACATCTCCTCCGTCAACGAGAACGCCGCCAAGCGCCTGTGCCGCCGCTACTCCCAGAAGCTGATCCAGCACACCGTGTGCCAGCTGCTCCGCACGTACCCGGCAGCCACCAGGATCGACTCCACCAACCCCAACCCGCTGCTCTTCTGGCTGCACGGCATCCAGCTGGTGGCCCTGAACTACCAGACTGATGGTGAGGAGAGAGGCTGCATTCTGATTGGACCGTCACTTCCAACTTCAACACTACTCATTGGGTCTTTTATTCAATTCAATTCAGTTTATTTGTATAGCCCAATTTCACAAATTATAAATGTGTCTCAGAGTGCTTCACAATCTGTACACATAGACATCCCTGACCTTTGACCTCACATCGGATCAGGAACAACTCCCAAACAACCCTTCAGGGGAATAAAGTGAAGAACCCTTGAGGAGAGAACAGAGGAGGATCCCTCTCCAGGATGGACAGGTGTAAATAGATGTCATGTGACCAGAAGGAATCATTACACACACATTAAAACACAGCAACAACACAATGAATATGACAGAGTGTATGAATAGTTGGTAGTCCACCATCCAGACCTCCACCATCCATCAGGCAGATGGATGTAGAGAGGAGGAGTGGGCGGAGCCTCAACAGGGACATGACAATCGGACATTTTATGTGTACATATATATCACTTGGTCCCAAAACATAGTTGGTGGAAGATGGAGGAGGGAGTTTATTCTCCTCATTTACATATCATGTCATTTAGCAGACGATTTCATCCAAAGCGACTTACAATAAGTGCATTCAACCTAGAGTACAAACTAAGAACAACAAGAACACAGGAAGTAACATTTCCTCAACATAGTCGAATTACAAAAGTACCATAAGTAAGAGCTATTTAAGAGCCACTGGAGTGCAAATCTGTGTTTTAATCCAGATATAGTCGGAAAAGGTGTGTTTTCAGTACGGGCATCAACCACGAGTAAAAACTCAAATCAAGAAAGTACAATTTCTTCAAGAAAGCCAAACTACAAAATGCTCTCGGTAAGTGCCGCTGTGGTGCTAATCTGTTTGTATTCGAGGTATAAAGTTATCTTCCTGCTTTTAAATGGAAGAGAAACAACCCCGAGTCATAATAATGCACTTTTTAAACCTCTTCACACCTCTGAAACCGACTGTCAGGCTTTTGTTCTGGATGAACCAAAGTAGACGATTTCCCAGAGGAACAGAAAGCAGGACCTTTCAGATGGAATACGACGACTCTGTTATATCTTTAAAAAGTGACGGATGAAATGATCTCTTCTGCTCTTTTTCAGGGATTGCTGATCCCAAGCTGTTCCAATTCGTGTTTCTCTTTTGCTCTCGCTCGATATCTTCTCCCTGTCCGTCTTTCTCTTCATCTTTTTTCCTTTTCTCTCGAGCTGACTGTGTCTCACTTGTCCTGCTTTTCCTTTTCCAGACGTCTGTGTTCGCCGTCTGAACTCTGTCAGATGAAGTTATTTTTCTCTAAAATTCATATTGCGAAAAGAACAATCTCCTCTGTCTGATTGTCTTTTGATCCTTGTCTCACTCCCTTTCTTCTCTTCCTTTAGTTCACTCCTTTTTTTTGTTTTTCTATCTCCATTTCTTTAATCAGATTAAGTAGCTGCAATGGAATGTGATATTTCTAACAGTTTTCACCCTAAACTAAGAGTCGGTGTGTGTTGTCGTTAACCAGTCGGCTCTTCGTGTGTACGTCGGCAGCAGGTCCTCGTTACACACGCCGCCATGTTGCACCGCCGTGTTTCTATGGTAACGCAGACCACACACACACTGGCTGTCGGGAGCATTTCATGTGGTGACATCACCTGAAGGCCACCTCGGGTGTGCTCTGACACGCTGAGGACGATGTTACTGAATCCTCCACACAACACTTGAAGAATCAAAGTATGGGAGAAGACACTCGCGGGCACTGAAACATGACGTGTTTCTTCATGGGACGATCCTCCCAAGCGAAAAAACGAAACAAAAATCTAGATTGTTTAGTGTTAGTTAACAATAGAATCTCTTCTCCCTCAGATTTGCCCATGCAGTTGAACACGGCCATGTTCGAGTCCAACGGCGGCTGTGGCTACGTCCTGAAGCCGGCCGTGCTGTGGGACCGCAGCTGCCCACTCTATCAGCAGTTCTGCCCGATGGAGAGGGATGTGGAGAAGATGAGCCCCGCCGTCTATTCCCTCACGGTGAGTAACGAGAACATGTGGAGCGGGAGATCAATCGGGAAGTGTTTGCAAATAGTTTTGGCTGTCTAAAAAAAAAAAGCATATTTTCTTATTTTTCACAAAAACTAAATAAGAGAACTTTCTTTGGCCTAATTTCTATCCTTCATTGGCATCCCTACAATGAATGCACAGCTATTATAACGGGACACTCCTAACTCCTCATATGAGGTCCATTACGGTGTGTTTGGACAGTTTCATTGCTCCGGGATCTCTCCGTGCTTTCATTGTTCGACAGTCATGAGACGACTCGGGACCTCGTAGAATCCCTTCATCGCAGAATGTCTACAAAATGTTCCTCCCCTCCCCTCCGTCTCCACTTACTGCACAAATCTGGTGTGACGGATTCTATTTATCTGTCCTAGTTGAATTCTCTAAATAATTGTTTGTTTGTATTTTGTTTGTATTTTTTTATTCAATCAAATCAAATACAATATTATCCTATAAAAAATACAAAAGAGAGAGACTGAAAAAATGCTTATAAATTCCTATCCTAAATTGAAATCAAAATAAATCAGGAAATTAATATAAAATTAAGAAAAAAATAAAACAACAAAAAAACAACAATAAACAAGATAAAAAACAAAATATATTTATATATACTACCACATACATCTTCCATATTAATCCGTTTTTAATTACATTTATAACTCAAGGATTTTTTAATAAATAATAAACAAAAAGGAGTTCACCATTCTTACTTCTATTTCAACATTATTCCATAATTTGACTCCTACAACAGAAATACATCTTCTTTTAATTCCTTTTTTAGCCTTTTGTACCGTGAACTTGCAAACATCTCTCAAATCATATTTACACTCATGTATTGAAAATAAACTTTGTACACAAATAAATAATTCATCCAACAACATTAGGAAAAAGATTATAATGAGTATTCTTCAAAGTTTCATGACATTATTTTTGCTGTTGTGGGGACTTTTGCTTTGCAGTGTGTCGTGAAGTGAAGATGATCTTCTCTAATGCTCAAAGCATCTTCTGGTTACATAACGAGCAGTCTGACTCAGAGGGATGAGCTCACACGTGTGTGGTTTAAGTGAACTAGAGACTTCTGTTGGCAGGTCAGAGCGACTTCCCGGACGTCCATTAATCATCACTCTTTCTGTCTTTTTCTTTCCTCGTAGATTGTCTCCGGTCAGAACGTGTGTCCCAGTCACAGCGCCGGCAGCCCGTGCATCGAGGTGGACGTTCTGGGCATGCCGCTCGACAGCTGCCACTTCCGCACCAAACCCATCCACCGCAACACCCTCAACCCCATGTGGAGCGAGCACTTCCAGTTCATCGTGCACTTTGAGGAGATGTGCTTCCTGCGCTTCGCCGTGGTGGAGAACAACAGCTCCCAGACCACCGCGCAGAGGACTCTGCCTCTGAGGGCCCTGAAGCCGGGTAGGAGCCGCACGCACGACACGGGGGGCGGGGCAAAGGACGGGTCTTTTCATTGTTTGGGGATTTATTCATTTCAGGTCATATTTGGTGTCTTTATTTTTTCTTTATCTTTTGTAAACCCTCCTATTACCTTTGGGGTCAATTTGACCCCATTCAATGTTTGACGTCTCTAAAAAAATTGACATTTTTTTTTTGCTTCATATTTCTTGACTTTTCCTAATTTATTGGGGACAACTGGGAAAACATAAAATTCACATGATATGTTTTCAATGTCCTGTACAATTTGACCCCAGGCTGTTTTTCACTGTGTAAAACATATAAGAAATATAAACTTTTGTATTTATTTAAAGGGCTGTTTAGGTAGTCAACAAATAAACAAACATAAAGTACCTGACACTTAAACTTGGGAAACAATTTAATTCTAATAATTTTCTGGAGGTTTTAATTGCTGGAGTCAAACAGGGTAAAAGATGTTGGTACATTTGAAGGTAACCGGAGGGTTAAATAATAACTTTATTTATTTATATAGCACCTTTAAAAACAATGTTTACAAAGTGCTCTCCAGAGAGTCAAGGCAAAAATCAAAAAAAAAGAAAAAAAAAAATAAAAAAAATAATATATAAAAAAAAAAAAAAAAAATAAAAAAAAGAGAAGCTAAAGGGGGAACCAAAAGAGCTGCATTAAAGGACAAGATCACAAAAAATGTAAAAAAAAAAAAATTTAAAAATGATTTGAAATGAATGAAGTGATTCTGTGAAATATGCTTGTGTTGTGTAATTGTTGTAGAGGACCACCCCCCCCCCCATAGGATGGTACATCCCAAGAGGTTATTCCTATTAAAGAATTGACACACATAGGATGTCTGAAAGAGCATCTGTAAATATAAAGGCGTGTATAAATAATAATTTATCTGCAGTATATCTATAATTAAAATACTTTTTTTTAAGGTAAAAACTAATTCATACATTCTGCATGTGCTCAGTTTGATTCAATTCAGAAATAGAGCAGACAATATCATTTATAATAGACTATTCACATGTGTGATGTAATGCTTTGAGGGATATTCGCGAATGAACATAAAGCAGACGTGTGTCTGCGGTGAACTTCTCTTAGCCCGTTCAGTTTGTGTGTCGTCAACATGTTCCCGTTGTGCGTTCCAGGGTACAGACACGTCCAGTTGAGGACGCAACACAACGAACATCTGGAAGTGTCGAGCCTGTTCGTCTACAGCCGCAGGATCGAGGAGGTTCCCACGGGGGGCGCCACGCCCTCCTCGCTGGTAAGACGACGCTCCAGCTCCGCGAGTCAAAGGCCCCGACGCGGCGCCCACCGATAACCTGCCCCTCCCCCCCTCGCAGCTGTTCAGCTCGGAGGAGGAGCGCGCGGCGCGGCAGCACCGGGTGACGGTGTACGGCGCCCCCGGCCCCGAGCTCTTCGCCGTGTTCGGGATTACCGAACAGACGACGGCCAAACAGCTGCTGGACACGGTGAGCGGACGGAGCGGACGGGCGCCGCTCGGGTCACGAGGGCCGCATCCGGGCGGTCCCGCTCCCGGCTTCTTTCGTCCAGCTTTCGGATGTTTTTCACCCGCCGCGTCGTGTCCCCGCACGCCTCCGCAGGTCGTCGCTTCAGCGGGAAACCCGTCGGAGTACTTCCTGTGCGAGGAGACGGTTCCTCTGCTGAAGGAGCGCAGCGAGGTGAAGCGCTCCTCTCAGCATCGGCCGCTGGCGCCCGAGGAGGAGGTGCTGAGGCTGGTCTCCAGCTGGAACTCCGAGGAGGGACACGTGGGGAGGATCTGCCTCAAAACAAGAGAAGAGGTACAGGCGGAGGCAGAGGGGCCGTTCAGCAATGAAGGAACGTGTGTCTTGGTATTCACCGAGTGTAACTTATCAACTTATCGGTGGAAGGACTTAAAAATAGGATATGACTGTTCATCACTAATCAAACTACCACAACAAGTTCTGTCAGACTAGAGCGCCCTCTTGTGGTGGTTCTTTTGTAATGATGCAGTGAATAATATTCAGCTCACTCATTGGCCCATTAGGCCCAGCAGCTTCATGTCGAACTGTTTCTGGACTCTGGTGCCGGTTTAAATCTACATATAATAGATTTCCACTGTGCGGTTCTTCTCCTGCAGAACCTAAATGACAAGAACTCTGTGCTGGAGGGAGAGGAGGAGGTGGCTGTGGGAGGTAGAGAAGGAGGAGGAGGAGGGACAGGAGGAGGAGGAGGAGCAGAGGACGATATGTTCTTTGTCCAGATCCATGAAGTTTCCCCGGAGCAGCCGCACACTGTGATCAAGGCCCCGCGCTACAGCACCGCTCAGGACATCATACAGCAGGTGGGAGGAACTCATTGACGCCCGCTGGAAGAGTGTGAATGATGCCGGACGTGTGACCCGTGTGACCCCTGTGACCCCGTGTGTGACCCGACCTCAAAGCGTCTGCGTTTGCTCCTCACTCTCTCCTCTCCGTCTGTCTGGCCAGACTTTGTCCAAAGCCAAGTATTCCTGCAGCATCCTCTCTCATCCCAACCCGTGCGACTACGTCCTGATGGAGGAAGTGACCAAGGACACCGGCTCCAAGAAGGCGTCGGCCGCCGCCAAGCCCCTGCAGCGCGTGCTCCTGGACCACGAGTGCGTCTACCAGGCTCAGAGCCGCTGGCGGGGAGCCGGGAAGTTCATCCTGAAACTCAAAGAGCGGGTCGCTCTGAACACGGTGACCGACTCTCAGCGCTAGAGACTTTCCACCTTTCCGTCTTGTGTGGTGCATGACATCATCGCTCCCGTCTGGACTCCGTTCATTCGTTGCGTTGTGCGCATGTTTGTGTTCTTAAGGCGTCGCTGCTTCCCTTGTTTGTGTTGTTTGTGCGTTGTTGTTCTGTGTTTTTGTGATGTTCCGTGTTAACTTTCATCCGTCTCACTTGTTCTCATATTTATAAATGTGTGTCGTATTTATTTGTACTTCATCCTTTTACACTTGAGGCCTTTAGTGTTGAAATGTCTGCAACAGGAATGTTTAACTCCACTGCCTTGTTGAATAAAGGTTACATAATGTTTTTCAGTTTAGTTTCTTTCTTTTTAACTCTGAGTGAGTTCAGGAAGAGGAGATGACAGCATGCGTCAACAAAACAATCATTCATTTCTTAAGTACCCACAAACCAAATCAAAAGTAACCGCGCATGAGCGATGAAGAGGAGTATCGGAAGAATGCGAGAGAAAACGACACGCGCCTTTCTGTTGCTCGTGGATATCGGTGATGACTCCTGTTCTGCTTCCAGGTGGTACGGGAAGACAAAAAGAAAGTAATTTCCTTCGCCAGCGAACTCAAGAAGCTGACCGGTCGCAGCCGCAGCGTGGCGGTGGACGCTCCGGCGCAGAGTAAGGACGAGCGAGCGGCGTGCTGCGTGGCGCTGACCGAGCTGCAGGAGTGAGGCGCCGTCTGCACGGGAAGGCGACCGAGGTACCGCATGTCGTCTAACGCCAAACCTTAACATGTTTAAACTAGAACGGGCACTTGGTAGAGCGCATACCTTCGCATATCACAAGATTGGGCATTGAATTATGAACATTTTTGCATTAGTTGCATGACAATTGGATAAAAATTGACCGAGCTATGGTAAAAAGAAGATTTTGACCTTTACATGACCTTGACCTTTGACCAGATCGATCCCAAAATCTAATCAAATGGTCCCCGGATAATAACCAATCATCCCACCAAATTTCATGCGATTCGGTTTAAAACTTTTTGTTATGCGAATGACACGCAATAAATAAATGACACGGCGATCAAAAAATAACCTAATCAATGTAAACACAACAGTCAGATGCACACTGTGTGCTGCATGTGTCGTTACAAGCAGCTGGTAGAGTTGTGAGACGTGTGCGTTGTCATGACAGCGTGGGGGGGGCAACTGGAGTCGGACCGGGGTTGAATTTGGGGAACTTCTTGAAGTTTAGGTCATTCGTGAAAATTCTTTCGTCTGAAAAATAAAAGAAGAAGAAAAAGACAGTCAAAGTTAATGTTTTCCATTCGGTCTTTGTATTCGCTGAACCGTCGACATTTAAGTCACAACCCTGATTTGTTATTTTGAATCTTAACGAGACGGTAATATTTCTGATTTCTTGAGATCACATTTGACTTCCTTTGCCCTAAAAAGGAAAGAGACGACATCGTCTGTGAATACGTGTCGGAGCGCTCCGGTGGGCCAGGAAGACGGTTCACTTGGACACACAGCGTGTGTGTGTGTGTGTGTAACAAATGCTCCTTATTACACGTGTGTGTGTGTGTGTACTTCCCAGCCTGTTGTCGTGCCTTGTTGTCCTCGTGTTGTTTACCACGTCCTCTCATGGACCTCCATCATGGCTGCCGTCGTGTTCCGTGTCTAAAGCGCCGCCGCCTGTGACCCTCTGCAGGGGGTCTGTCTGCAGGTCTGAAGGCGTGGGCGGCAGAGGGCAGGGCGGTTCCTACAGGCCTCCTCCTCCTCCTCTTCCTCGCCCCTCAGCAGGCCACTCCAATCCATCCACCTGTCCACCTCCTCTCTGACCCCACCCGCCTGGGGCTCCACCTCCTCAGGAGCTGGAGGAGCCACAGATGAAGTCCAAAGGGAGAGACTCGGGTTGACTGCTTCTCCTTTCCGAGGACGTGGAGGTGAAGGGAGGACGGGATGCGACGGGTCAGTCCACGTTCAGAACTCCCCCCGGCGTCCCTTCAGAGCTCCTCTGGGCTTATTGGTTGTCGTGAGGCTCCACACCGAGTCTGGAGGACCAGAGGCAGCCAGGCATGTGATCGGGGACCGGACGTCTTCCTCCTCTGAGCAACAAGGAGAAGAGCACTTCCAAAGGATGAAGAGTTATGGGTGCCAGTTTTTTTTTTTTTTTATCCTCCAAAATATAACATCAAATCATACGGAAATGTGCTAAGTGGTCTCTATAGTGAAGAGTTCAGTGAAGCACAATTCTTCTCCGAGTTCATCCAGTGTCCCAGCAGTTTGCTCTCGGAGGACCATGTCGTGTGTTTTGGTTCAAGGTCATTCGATGACCTTCTGGAATCACACACACGACGCACAGCGCAGACGGAGTGAGATGTGGAAATGGGAGGAGAGGAGGTGGAACACGATTCTTCTCTCTCTCAGGTCTGGGCTCTTTTTTGCGAGGCCGTCGAGCTGCTCCGGGGTTTTCCCGGCGGTTCCCGGTACTTTAAGGGCACGTGTTGAGCACCGCTCAGGAAACGCGTGACACAAATATTCCCATCTTCTGGGAATTTCGTGAACACTATTGTCACAACTTTAAAGTGACGATACTGTACGTTGAGGCAGTATAGCTGCAGTTTAGCTGCAGGGGCAAATGTGAAACTATGTTTTATCCCTCTGCTGATACATTTGCCTTTTTTTGTTATCTTAAAATTTTGCAAAACTACCTTTTTAACTTTTGGTAATTGTGTGGCGACAAACCCATTCATGACATCATTAATACGTCTCTGAAGAATGAAAACAAGGTATTTTGTCCGTAAACGTCTTCGAGGAATGCTTCTTGGAAATTTCTCCCAAACTTTACTGACGTTGACGTTTTTCAAAGCTGTTTGTTTGTCGCAGAAAAGAACGTTGAGAATGTAACGTAAAATATGGTCTCAATAAAAGTGGCCGTGCGTGAACTTATTCATTATTAAATTGGAAAGATTATGTTTTTTATCCAGAATAAGTCTCTCTGGTCGTTGAGAGTTTTGAGAGGTTCAACATTACCAACATTAAAGGTAATAAAGCCATTTCCACAATATTGAGGATTGTAAAGACTTTGACAAGGGAAAATATTCCTCCTTAATATATTTACCATGGAGCAACGATGCGTTGAGCTCTTCGGTCCTTTGGAGAAGCAGCCAAGCGTTCTTCAAACTGCATTTTGCACATTTTATTTTTCCTTTGTTGTCTGATAGATGTCAGAGATTTATTTGCTATGAGATGATTGAACTATTATTATTTTTCTTTTAAATGATTATGATCATTGTATTTATTACTTTTAGTTTGGTCCCAGTTGCAAATTTGTCAGTAATGATTGTATTGTCTTCTTATTTCTCATTTGGATTCAGAATTCACTTGAACTTGATCGACCAGAAGTCACTTTTGATCTTTTTCGGTATATTTGGATTTTTTCAATTTTTACTTTTTGATAAAGTTAAGCTTATTTTTTTATCTTTCAAACAAAGTTTAGTTGTATCTGGCATTTCAGTTATTAATACAGATATTCCCTTTAGCGTCATACTAATATGAATTTTAAATTCACAGTAAAAAGTTTTATATCAGGTATTTGGGGTCGGTTCTGTCTTTCTGTGTCCGGATAATGACAACTTCAATTCCTGAACTAAATCTGGTAAATGTGTTGTGACTTGTTTCTTAATTAATTTGGCTTAAGAATGAATTATACTGTTATGAGGAACTTTAAAACCGTATTGACACGTGTTGTTAACATGCCAGAAGTCATTTAAATGCGCGCCTTTTATTCTGAAGGCCACATTTTTACTTTCATTTGCCTTTAAGTAAAACTTTGCATAGCACCAAGTCGTAATATTTTAATTGTAGTGCAATAGTGAAGTTCTGTAACTTCCTTTATGTTTTGGTTCTCATCTTTTTTTTAACTCCTATATTTAAATCTGGAGTTTCAAAGTCATTTCCACACGAGGCTCATCTGTTGGCTCCGTAAGGCCCGTTGTAAATAGATCACAAAGTTATCCAAGAAACAACAACAACTCTAAACTGGTGATTCCTTCAAACTACCAGGTGATACCAGCTGATAGAAATATGTGAAATACACACCGACTTTTACCAGAAAGGGACATTTTCTGTTCAAAGTTAAATCTATAATCAGAAAGCTGTGTTTCTTTTTTTCCTTCTCTGACCTTGAGACCTCATTTCTGAACGTCACATTTCTTAAATGTTTAGAACGTGAGACAAATGTGCGTTTGGATGTTATTTATTTGAATGTGAAGCCCTGGTTGGCAATTCTCTCTTGTTGTTGTTTGTGTTTAGTTTTTCCTGTAAGTAGTTGTATGTGTTTTCTTTAATTTATTTCAATATGTGAGGATAAACTCTCCACTGCCCTAACGTTACTCAAACTTATTGAAGGCTGTAAAGAAATATTTTATTTGATGTGTCGAATGGTATTCATACTGTACATCCGACACGTTACTCTGCAGTACACAGCAACATTTTAATGACTTTAATTTGTGATTTATCATAAATGTGGACAAAAGCTGACAGTTTAAATCTTTGTTTTGAAAAACATTTTGCTGTATTAGTTATATCCGCCGAATATGACATGAGTTTCATCTTTAGCACACGGTTACTTCCATAATGTGCATTTACTCTTTAACATCCACTCTGTTATATGTTATTATGATGATGTCATGATGATGTCATAATGTTATGATGATGTCATAATGGTGTTATGATGATGTCATGATATCATGATGATGTCATATTATGATGATGTTATGATGGTGTTATGATGATGTCATAATATTATGATGATGTTATGATGATGTCATAATATTATGATGATGTTATGATGGTGTTATGATGATGTCGCTGTCAAGTGAACATTTCTCTATTTACTTGAATTTTTAAATGGATGTGAAATAGTGGATTTGTCATATACCAGGTTCACAATAAAATGTAAAAAAAAAATCAACGTTGTGTGTGAGCGAGCTCCGGTAATGATTTAGATCGGGGCGTTTTATTACATTTTGCATGACTTACTTTACAAATATCAATTAAAAGAAAATATTTTTGTTGGCATAAAGTACTATGAAATATGACATACTTTTTTGACACGCATAACTGGTGCTTTGACTCTTTCGACATACTATACTATGATTTATACAATCCATTAATGACATGTATAAAAGTCTGAGGATAGTATGTCGAAAGAGTCATAGCATGTTATATTATCACTTTTCTATTCAACAGTTAGTTGTATTTCTCATTGCACAACATATTCAGAATTTGCTCCGTTTTGAAAGAAAAATATATAAACAATATTATTTATGGCGGGTGGAGGATGAGGTAAGAAATCTCCCAGCCAGAGGAAAGAATCATGTTTTCATGTCTGGAGGTTCGGCTGCTGATGTTTATGTGTTTCTGTCTCTGTCCCCGGTGGCCGGCGGCTCGTGGCTCGGGGGGGTTTTGTCTTTTCGTATCTCTTCAGCTCTCCGACCGATACGGCGTCGGGCTCTTTTACTCACCCGCTGTCGTGACGGGTTGTCATGGTTACCGTCGGGATGATAAATCAACGGGTATTTTGCCCGCTTGGGTTTTCTCAATAATATAAACATACGGCCGTTCATTTTTTGTGTGACTTCTTTGAATGACATGTTTTACTGTTGCTTTGTTTCCTACTAAACTTTCACAATTTGTTGACTTTCAATTACTCGGTTAAAATATAACTTGTTTTTATTTTTTAATGTCATATATTTTTTACATCTAACTTTTTCCATTTCATAATTTACTATGCGTACTTCTGGTTTTTTAAAATATATTTTACCACGGGATCCATAAGAATGTATTTCTTGCTGTTATTTATTATTATTAATAAGAACCTGCAATTTAACTAGAAACGTGAGGTATAGAATACATGTAGTGCAGTAAAAAGAAAGTAAAGTACGTAGGTCAAATCAAACTAAGTAAGTAACAGAAAAAGGTAATACTTACCTCCAATGTTGAGGATACTTACTTCGTTCCTGCTGTGGAACCCTCCATCGAGCTCCTTAACGCCGAACGATGAAGTCATCGAATTAAATGTGAGCGTTTTAAAAAGCCGCTCGTTCTGCAGCGTAACGATCCCGATCCCTTCAGACTCCAAATGAACCGATTGGCCGTCATGTGGCTCACGATGGAAACACTTCTCCCCCCTTCATCACGATGGACTTTGGCCGTCACGTGGATCTCAGAGATCCAGTGGAACGAGGAGATTCAAATAACCTCATCGCTGTAATGCAGTTTAAGATTTGATCTCCCCCCCCCCCTCTGTTTAATCTGCAATTATCTCTAATGACAAATGTGTGCGTCTCAGTTTGAGGAAGACACTTCCAGACCGTGACGAGTGATAAAGAGAAGGTTGATACCACCCGGACTCTGTCAAAAATATACATGAATATACATTAACAAATTTGAAAGAATGTAAAGTGAAGTTCTGAAATGTATTGCAGGCCCAGAAAAGCTCGACCACCGTCCTCTGAATTCATTTCAGAAAGCCGCCTCTCGGCTCCGGTCTTCTGAGTTCCAGATCGAGGAGACACGCGTGAGACAAACGTCAACTTTCAATGCATGAAATCATCTTTTATTTGGATGTTTGTCAAGCAACTCGACACGGATAAAAAGGCATGTTTGAACGATACGAGACGTCGTGCGTCGATGCAAAGTGTCGGCAAAGTTCCAGATGAGTCTCGACACCGAATGAAACGAGTGAGTTCCACCCGGAGCCGGTCGATAACGGGCCGGACAAAGTTCAGACTTTTTCCTGAAGTTTCCTTCATTATCTCGTAGGAAAGTAGAAATATAGCAAGTCCTTTTCTTCTCGTCTAGTTTTACAAAGGGGGGTAGCAGCTGTCGGATCGGTCGGGCTTCAGGGACGCTGGATTATTCAGCGGCTCCGAAACAAACCGTTTAAAAAGGTGGAGTCAGCGATTCCATCGCAAATGTTTCGTCTGTTCTGTGAGCGCCGGCGACGCATCTGCTGTTTGTTTGCTCCGCGAATGGGAAGCAAACAAAGAGGCGAGAACCGAGCTGAAGGGGAATATTTGTTTTCCACTTTTAATGAGTGAATTTGTAAAAAGTCAATTAGATGCCAAGTTACTCTAAATATAATTATTTCTGTTGACATGTGAGGAATCTTACAGCAGAATATGCCAATTCACCTTTTACCAATATGCTAATTAGGGCCCATTTGGATCGGAGCATCGCCGTTAGTTCTGATGCGTGAACGCTGAGCCGATCCGGCCGATCGGGAGCCTCGTGGAGTCACAGTTTGGTCATGGGGATGTGGAGGCGGTTCCACGGGCCCATCCACAGTTCTTCCTCGTCCGACTGCGTTCTGTCACTCGGGCACTCCAGCGGCTCCCCCGCTACGAGTCCATCCTCGTCTTCGTCGTTCCCGCCGTCGACCTCCGACTCCCGCTCGCCTTCCTTGGACTCGTCTCCCCCCGCCGCGCTCCGGGGCGGCTCCTCGTCGAGCGGGTTCGATCCGGACGCTCCGCCGCCGGTCGACCCGAGAGACGCTCGGGATCGCCCGGCGTTGAGCGCGCTCGGCGTTTTCCGGTTGTCCGCGTCGGAGAGAGAGGAAGCGGCCGTCCCCGAGCTTTGGAAGGTGCGCAGCGGCACTCTTTCCTCCAGCGTGGCGGACATTTTGTCCAGATTTTTAAAGTGCTTGGCCAGCCGTGAGCTGAAGCCGGGGGAGGCGGGCTTGTGTGTGTGTGCGTGCGGGGGACCTGTTGTGTTGACGGTGCGGCGGGTGCGGATGACGGAGCCGTTCTGGGCCACGTAGAGGTTGGCGTCGGCGTGGCCGTTGAGCCCGGCGGCGGGCGTGCGGCCGCGCTGGGTCTCCGGCGCGCTGTCCTCCCCGGTGGAGCTGGTCTCGTGCTCCCGGTCCACCACCAGCTTGATCCGACGTCTGTTGCCTTGCTGGAAGTCACACAGACAACATGTCAACAAACACACACAGAGTCTGACAGAAATCACAACAAACAAAGTCGCGGTGCTCGCCTGTGAAACCTGAACACACTTTCCTCAGAGAATGAATGTGTGAACGGGGCTCACTGGACGGTTGAGACGTCTTTTTAATTGTCTCTTTTACTTTGGGGATCCCTTCTCGGCCAACGGGCACAAGGAGATTACAGTAACCGTGAACTCAACGGACGATTGGTCATGTGAGTATGGTTTAACCCTCCTGTGACCTTCAAAATTACTAACATCTTTTACCCTTGGGGCCAATTTGACCACAGCAAATAAAACCTCCAGAAATTTTTTAGATTTAATATTGTTTCCCAAGTTTAAGTGTGAAGTACTTTATGTTTGTTTGTTATATGTTTGACACAGTGAAAAACAGCCTGGGGTCAAATTGACCCGAAAGAACACCGACATTAAACATTGAATGGAGTCAAATTGACCCCAAAGGTCACAGGAGGGTTAAGAAAGAGACATCGAGGCCCTGACTACGACCTTCGGACCTTTTCAAGGTGAGCACCTCGACGTCTCCGTCCGGTGTCGGGGATTCTGTCAGAGCAGATGGAAGCCGCCACTATTTCCATTTTTTATCTTTTACGATGTTTATGCTGAAAAATCAAAACGTGTAGAAAATAAAAACCAATCACTGCAAACACTTCACAGCAAACGCAGGCGAGTGCAGCAGTGGTGACTCAAAGCAGCACTCAGGGAATGTTAAGCAAATTAAAATGTATACTGATTGACATTAAATATAACATCTCTAAGTTATGCAAGAGAAAACACTGCTGTGCACACACACACACACACAGTTTGGAAACCCTACATGGCTAACTACGTACTCTAACCCTGGGTATGAAAGAACAAAATATGTTCCCTCTGACAGAGTGAACATATTTTTCGTCTCCTGCAGATAAAAGCCACCCCGATACGGGAAATAAATGACTAATGTGGGAACTTTAAAGGCCACAAAGAGAGGGAGGTGAATAACAAGCAGCTGGGGGAGGAGCTTCCACACAACGGAGAACTGTGACGTTCAGCTGGAAATCGACGGAAGTAAACCGCTCGCCCACTTCTCTGAGAGGAGACGTCACGATGGAAGGAGAGACGGAGGAGGAGGAGGAGGAGGAGAGGAGGAGAGGAGACTGGTTGGAGGAAGGGATTCAAGACACGAGCCCAACGAAGGGAAAGACCCCCAGACCGAAATACCCTGAGAGGGCAGCAGACGTAACGCAGGCCACCACACGATGAAGAGGAGAGACGATAAGGAACACATCCCACCACACGATGAAGAGGAGAGATCTTACTTAGTGGAAAATAAACTCATCTTGAGTTTCATCTGCATTCCTTTCCCAAATCCCCTTGTCCTTCGTCGCCTTCCTCGCCACGGCCGCTGCTTTCCTCCTCCTCTTCCTCCTCCTCGTCCTCAATAATGGGCGTCAGTTCGTCCGACGTGTCCATCGCGCTCGAGCCGACGTCCGATTGGACGAGGCCGGCGGCTGGCCCGCTCGATGATGAAGACTTTCGCGACACGGCTCTTTTCGTCCTCTCCTCTTCCTCGCGCTCTTCATCTCTCGCTCCGCGTGAGGAGGTCTGCGGCCCCGAGCGCCTCGCGGTGGAACACGAGCAGCCTCCGGGTTCTGTGGAGCGGCTGCTCTCTCTTCCTCTTCTTCTCTCACTCCTCTTCCTCCCTGTCGAGCGTTTCCCGTCGCCCTCCCTCTCAGACTCCGCCCCCTCTCCCGCCTTCACTCGGCTTCCGCTCTCCGATTGGTCCGTCTCCGTCTCGTCGCGCCCGCCTGTAAACGACGAGGAGGGGGAGGGGCTGCTCGCGTCCGAGGGACTGAATTCGGACTCTTTGCCGCCACTTCCTGTTTCGCAATCACCGTCGCGCCATTTGGTCTCTCTCCTCCGCCAGACCTCGGAGGAGCTATCTTCATCTTCCCTCTCCCTCCTCCTCCTCCACTCCTCCCCCGTGACTCTCTCAGACACCGATGCCGAGACGCTCATGTCTCCGATGGAGCCGTGCGTCTCCCTCCCGTTCTCTCCCGCCCCCCCCCGGTCGTCTCCCACCCTGGCCGGTCCCTGCAGCCTCCTGGCGAGCGAGGTCAGACCGAGGGCCTCGCTCAGCGTTTGTTTCGCCGCCGCCGGTTTGCCGGCTTCTTCGGACGTCCGGGAGTCCCTCCCGCCGCCGCGCCGTGACCTTTGCTCCGGCCTCACGCCGCCTCCTCTTTCCACGGCGTTCCTCATCCCGTCGTTGCCTCCGCCCCACGTTTCCATGTCTCCCCTGCGCCTCCTTTCCGTCGCCTCGTCTCTTCCTCTCTCAAATCCCCTTCCCGCTCTTCCCGCGTCTCTTTCCTCCCACCTTTCTCCCCCTCCTCCCCCCTCCGTCGCCGGCCCGACTCTGGCTTTGCTCCACGGCGGGTGGATGGCGGGAGGATGTCCGGATGTTTTGCCGCCAGAGGACGGCAGCGCGCTCGCTCGCTTCGCGCCCTTCCACCTGCCGGCTGCGCTCCAGCTCCGGGGCTTCCAGCTCGCGGCCGCTCCGCCCGGTGGCGGTTGGTGTTGGTCGCCCTCGCTTCTGGCGGCTGCTGGGGGCTTTCTCGAAGGCTGGAGGTGGGCCGGCTGCGGGGCTAATCTACCTCCTTGAAACTGTCTCCTCACCTGTTGTCATCGGGATATTGATCCAAAACCGAATCAGAACAATGAGGAGAGGAACAACACAAGACATTAAAACAACAGCAAGTATCTCATAAACTACGTAAACCATGATGGTGAGTCCCAGCCTTCAAAGGAGTCAGTCCAACGAGTTCAGACCTTGTTCGTTAAATATATACACTTCCGTTCAAAAGTTTGGGGTCACCCAGACAATTTCGTGTCTTCCATGAAAAATCACACTTATTTATCAAATGAATATAAAATATAGTCAAGACATTGACAAGGTTAGAAATAATGATTAATATTTGAAGTATTAATTTTGTTCTACAAACTTCAAGCTCAAAGGAAGGCCAGTTGTAGAGCTTATATCACCAGCATAACTGTTTTCAGCTGTGCTAGCATAATTGCACAAGGGTTTTCTAATCAGACATTAGTCTTCTAAGGCGATTAGCAAACACAATGTACCATTAGAACACTGGAGTGATCGTTGATGGAAATGGGCCTCTATACACCTCTGGAGATATTTCATTAGAAACCAGACGTTTCCACCTAGAATAGTCATTTACCACATTAACAATGTATAGTGGGTATTTCTGATTAATTTAATGTTATCTTTATTGAAAAAACTGCTTTTCTTTGAAAAATAAAGTCATTTCTAAGTGATCCCAAACTTTTGAACGGTAGTGTATATATATATATATATATATATATATATATTAACTAAAATAACATTTACATCCTGTCTTTTAAAGAATACAGAACACAATCTGAGTAAATGTCCCTTCTCTCCCCTGGATGCTGGGTCCAGCCTTTGTTCGTGATGATCTGTTCTTCGTTTTCTGAGCTCACCTCTCCGTCAGACTCTTGTGGGCTGTAGTAGTAGCTCCCGTCATCGTCAACAACGACCTCTCCGTATTCATCGAAAAGGCCGGAGGGTGAGATCAATTTCCTGCGACTGCCGTACTGAGGAAGGTCATACCTGGACAGAGAGGAGGAGGATGCATGAATACATGCAGAGAGGAAGTGGTGTTGTGCAATACAAATAGATAGAGTAATATGCTTCACAATAAGCTGTTGCTCATTCTCAGCCGTGTAAAGCAGCAGCACACAGCGACACGCGGTGGTCTCACTCCCAGTGAGAAGCAAAGTCTGATGACTCGCCGAAGTAAAAGCTGACTTCATCACAAAAGGAGCTTTTTGCTGCCAGGAGACATTTTGTGAACAAAAACAAAACAACCCTGGAATCAATTTCCTCTCCTTTTGTCTGTTTGCTCGTTGCCCGGAGCGCCGTCGGCCTCCACCGGCCTGCAGCACTGTGCTGTTCTGCAGCACTCGGGCTCCGTGCCCTGCAGCAGGCCACTCACAGAGCGGGGGGGTCAGACAACACATCTTTAGAAATGCTTTCCTAGAAACAAATACGTGCCGGTGTGATTAAAATAATAAATCAGTCTTTTTGGCTCCGTTCCGCCCCGGAGTTGGACGGAAAAGTTGCCTCGTGTAATCACTTTGCTCGCGGTCCACCGGCGGGAGACGTCGCCCTCTTATTACGTTAAGCAGCCAAGTAATAAACAAATGGAGGGAGGAAGTGGATGACTGATGTTGGTGCTTGGAAGAAAAGAAGAAGGTGGAGGTGAGTTGGGGAAAAGGGGGGAGAGAAAATATAAAAAACCAACAAGTGAACGATGGAACGGTCGAAACATAAAGACCGTAACCTTCCATTAAAACCTCTCAGTCATTAAGCCGCACACTTCAAACTGAAGAGCACACACAATCAAACTAAAGGCCACAGCAACTCTCTGCTTCGAGTTGTCTTGTTTCTCTTCTCCTTCCCCTCTTTATTTCTCACAGCTCCCCCTCTCCATGTCTCCACTAGGGGGCGCTCATGAACTGAGAATCAAAGAGTTGCCAGAATCATCGTCATCACAGCCAAGACTTACTTAGTGGTGTGTGTGTGTGTGTGTGTAATGTGTGTGTGAGAGTGTGACCCGCTTCAAGAGGGTCTCCAAATACTAAATCATTGTTTAATCATCATTTCCAAGACTAGTGATCACATCCACCCAGTAATGGGCCTTCACATGATACATTATAAGCTTTAATATTCTTTAATCGTAAATCGCTGGATGACAAAACATCCCAAACATTTTGGATCCTTTTTCAAATGGATCCAGGTGTATTTTGGTTAGTTTCATATTTGCGACCTTAACATAATCTACACGGCTTTGTTTCAAAATGAATAAAGCACAACATGATTGCATACTACTACTAATAGGTTACTTAAAGCGTCATTTTTTTTTTCAATCTATTGATTTTACATGAGAACGGAAATTTACAAAACATGGCACATTTTGAAAGAGTCTGAGAATAAAAGGTTGAGTGTTTTCAGAGGCTCGGCAGTGAGCTTTGGAACGTGTAGCAAGTGGTTTCACTTGAATAGTCTCAGCGTGGGCTTCAACTCCACACGCCTTCAACAGAAACACGGGGACACGAGCAGTCAGGAAAATCAAAGATTAATAAGACAGAAAAACACCATCGAGTGGCCAAATGTTGTGGGACTCATGAGCTGCTCTCCACTTGTCCCTTAAATATGAAGCTGCGTGGAACTAGGAGACTATAATATACGGTGTTAGTTCTTGACTAGGAACACTTAATTAAGAATACTCCAGCACATAACGCAACTTTGTTGTTGTTGTACAAACTAAAGAAAGGAAAAAATCTATATATGAATATATTTAAAATATATATATATATACATATATGTATGTATAGAAATATATATCTATGTATGTATATATATGTATGTATAGAAATATATATATGTATATATGTATGTATAGAAATATATATATGTATATATATATATATATGTATGTATAGAAATATATGTATATGTATAGAAATATATATATATGTACATATATGTACAGGACTGTCTCAGAAAATTAGAATATTGTGATAAAGTTCTTTATTTTCTGTAATGCAATTAAAAAAACAAAAATGTCATGCATTCTGGATTCATTACAAATCAACTGAAATATTGCAAGCCTTTTATTCTTTTAATATTGCTGATTATGGCTTACAGCTTAAGAAAACTCTAAAATCCTATCTCATAAAATTTTAATATTTCCTCAGACCAAGTAAAAAAAAGATTTATAACAGCTGAGTGTTTGTCAAGGCTCAGGAAACCCTTGCAGGTGTTTCGAGTTAATTAGACAATTCAAGTGATTTGTTTAATACCCTACTAGTATACTTTTTCATGATATTCTAATATTTAGAGATAGGATATTTGAGTTTTCTTAAGCTGTAAGCCATAATCAGCAATAAATCAGAATAAAAGGCTTGCAATATTTCAGTTGATTTGTAATGAATCCAGAATGCATGACATTTTTGTTTTTTTAATTGCATTACAGAAAATAAAGAACTTCATCACAATATTCTAATTTTCTGAGACAGTCCTGTATATGTATATATATATGTATATATATATATATATATGTGTATATATATATATATGTGTGTATATATATATATATATAACATTTCAATTACTGAGTTAAGAGTTGATGGTAATTGCATGTTGTTACCTTTGGCATAGCCAGGCTAGCTGTTACTTTCTAATCCAGACATATGTTGCGTTAAGTTAACTGCTGGTTGTCGCTTCAGATTTATCATACAGGAACACACGTGTGGTGTTGATCTTCTCGTCTAACTCTGCAAGAAAGAAATGAATAAGTGTATAACCTAGAATGTGAACCGTGTCTTTAACATGTTCCTATTTGTATAACATGTCTTCCTTCACCTCGCAGCCTGCTGGGCATGCAGACTTCCACTTGGTTTGCCCTCGCCGTTGTCCTGCTTCCGTTTATAAAATGAAATCTGACATTGAGCTGATCATTTCTCTCTCCTCATCCTATATTTTTCACGTGGGTGCCCTAACTCAGCACCTATCAGCTTCTAGAGGCGCTGCTCATCACCCACGCCAATAACACTTTTGGAAAAGCATGTTTTAATCCCTAATTGCTCCGTGGCGCGCATGGTTGAGTAATCTACTCTCGACTAGAGGGCAACATGAATTTGGCTTGTTTTTTTACTTTTCATTCTAATTTTTGTTCATAAATGAATCAAAACGGCAGACCTGTGCAACAAATGCTTCAAGTTATTTGGGGCATCTGTGTGAATGCCATCAGAAACATGCCAATGGCAGATGGCTACGTTCCCACATGCAGAGAAAACCCGCTTTGAACTCATCTTTTGAAGACCGATGAAGGAGAAGGTCAAACGGTTATGAAACCTCCTTCAAAATGGATTAGTGACGCTCTGGAAGTAAACACTGGAACAGCTGTTGTCTGTTTCTCAGAAGCAAAACTCAGGCATGAAAACTTTGCCCATGTCCTGAGAGGCGGGTTTAGCAATAAATCCTGCACCATTTATTTACAACTGCGACGCAAACAGAGATTAGATCTGAGTCCCGGTGGATCTCAAAGTCTGATTTCCTGCTCCTGTGTACGAGTCAGACACGAGTTTGTGGATGTTGCTCTAAGCCAACAGCATCTGGCCTATTGTCTGCTTCCACGGCTGGCTGCCTGATTAGCTGCTATAATATCACAATGCTAGGCAGAGAATTAGCTGTGTGTGTGTGTGTGTGTAAAAAAAGAATGAGCAACAGAGCATTTCCGAGTGAGTGTGAGAGAGAGAGTGGATGGATGTGTATGAAATCATGTTCCCTGGAGTCTGCAGCTAAAATTATAAAAATTACACAATGCATCACCGATGGAAGGCCGGGTTTTAACATTACACGCACGCATGATTAGCTCGCTCACACACACACACACACACACACACACACACACACACACACACACACACACACTTGGAAAGGATGCAATAATTCCTCCGAGATCTTGTTTATAAATGTTTTCATCTAATGTATCTCTGTGTGTGTTATTGCTATTTCTATACAATATTTCCTGCTTTTTCAACATCAGACCTCCATGGAACAACACGCACACACACACACACACGTTATGTACATGCACACACACGCACACACACTTTGAACAAAATCTCTGTCCGATCTTCCTTAATCTTTTTTGACTTCCCGTAGTTCGGGAACATATTCACCACGCATGTGGGAAGGTCACCGCCCCACAAGGCTCTTCTGGATGAAGCACATCCAGTGAACTCCAGACTCGGGTCAGAGGAAATATGTTTCACCGGTGTCGAGGTCTCAGATCAAGGACAGAGGAGATGGCCTGCATTCACTATGCTGCTGCGATTGTTTTTGTCAACTACGGTCCACGACAATAAACCTGCAGGACGTTAAGATGACAGACACACATGCACATACGGTGTGCGTGTGCAGTGTATGTGCATACACACCCGTGATCGTAGTTGTAATAATCTTGCGTGTAGTAGTCCTGGCCGGGGTCGATGCCAGATTCCATGGATAACTCCTGTTAGATTGAAAAAAACGTTATTAGTGTCTTCCCTCACATACAAATGACAGAGAGACACACAGTCGAGCAGAAACACACACACACACAGGGAGGAGTATTCAGAGGAAAGAGACAGGGTACCTCTGGTCTGAGCAGAGAAGGCCGGAGAAGTTGTTGTGTCTGCTAGAGTCAAAAGAAAAGCGGCGAATATAATATATATAACTTTAAAACTAAATGTCAGCTCAAAATTAAATGTTTACTCCCTTGCATTACGACATGTACATTCTGTCAAAGGGTTTTCTGGTAATCAAGTACAGCTACGTGAGGGTTTGACATTCAGCAACTAAGAAGTCAGCCGTGTGCAAATCGACTGATCCAGAAGAAACACTTCCAGTGTGTGGTACATATGGAACAATTAAAATGTACAAAACAATCTACAGCATGTTAGAAACAACAAAGCGCTGATGACGTACCGCTCCATCTTGATGACATCAAAGAGAAAATAATAGAGCGAGCGAAGAACACAACGAAGGGCATGACTGAAATCCAGAGTGAAAGAAGGAAAAGATAATAACACACATGCAGCGACACGGCATGTCGAGAGAGAGACCTACCTCCTGTTGTCCATAGCCACGTCTGGAAGATCAAAGGGGGGGAAAGAAAGAGCAAAATTACTGCAAAAAACTGGAAGGAAACATAATCCTTGTGATGTGCTTTTATTGCATGTCGGCACGCTGCTGTGCATATTCCTTATTGCAGATGAAATGGGTCGTATGAAACGAGACCCGAACGGAAGTGGCCCCTGGAAATACGTTACATTTTGTAGAATTGAACCCTGTTCCCAAGAAGAAAGCAATACTATGTGGTGTAGAAGTGCATGTGAGGAAGTGTGTGTATTGTGAGACAAATGGAGAAACCGGGAGGTTTAGACTGTAGAAAGGAGAAAGAGAAACTCCTAAAAGCTGAAACCACGTTACTAAACCATTCCTGTTGCGTCAATTAGGCAACTGTCTGTTTTGTTCTTTTATTTTGGATAAACATTCGGATTCTAGCTTTAGAAATATTCACACCTCATTAACAACCCATCTGAGCTCGTCCCAGAACACTGTGGATGGGGTGTGTCAATATTAGCCTCTGCAATAATAAATTCATATTTCAACTAGAACGGGCACTTGGTAGAGCGCATACCTTCGCATATCACAAGATTGGGCATTGAATTATGAACATGTTGGCATTAGTTGCATGCCAATTGGATATAAATGGTAAAAAGAAGATTTTGACCTTTTCATGACCTTGACCTTTGACCCGATCGATCCCAAAATCTAATCAAACGGTCCCCGGATAATACCCAATCATCCCACCAAATTTCATACGATTCGGTTTAATACTTTTTTAGTTATGCGAGTAACACGCATACAAATAAATAAATAAATGGCGATCAAAACATAACCTTCCGCATTTTCAATGCGTGGTGATGATTCATCGATGAGCACGCCACTTTTTCTCATCAGGAAAGTAAACAAACATGTGTTTTATAATCTGAGGCAACACTAGTCACACTGTTGTGCTGTCGGGGGCCTAATAATTGGTCTCTTCTTTAGATTAGAAGAATGACTCTTTAGTGTTAGGTGCTTAAGATTTTTTTGGGATTTGTGCTCCAAATTTGCTGCATAGATATTAAATGACACGTGGAGGGGGTTCACATGTTCTAGGCCAGATCTGGTCTCCGGGTAAATTCGAGACCTTTATTAGTAGAAATCAAAATTGATTATAATCAATTGATATTTTTAATGTCCACAATGGAGGTTGCATCTGTTTAACGGGCAGAGATGTGATAATCAGTGGAGCGTCTTTTCAGAATTGTATTCCTAACTATTTAATCTCCAGTATGTCAGTCCTTGTTATGGTCTGCATGTTCCTACATCAGATAAAGCCCAAAAATAATCCATCAGTAAGGCGACCTTGAGTAAAATATATTCTTTCTTAATATTTGACCGTTTTCTTCTGCGAGAGATGAGCCTTTATTGGTCTGCCGTGAAGTAACCCAGAGAGCCGTTACTCGTCTTCAGCTCAAATCCAGCCCATAATTTCTCTTGGCTTAGTTTGACAACAAGTGACCACGGAAAATCAAACAAATCCGAAGAGAACGCTCTCAAGTACTTATCAAAGGGTCTCATCACGTGAGATTAAATCTCTGCAGGAGCCGATAGCCGACCACACACCCACGGCCACGTGCAGCCTGTTATCATATCTTAACTTACATTTTAATCCCTACAGCTCGGCTGTGTCCGAATGTAAAGTAACACGTAACTTATTAATGAACACATTATAACTTGCTTTATCCATAAAAAAAGACACGTTGTGGTTTTATAGGCTACCATTGTCAAGCTGCTCTCTATCAGAAGATAACAGTTTCTCCCTAAAACCTGTCAATAAATTCAAATTCTTTGCCCCCGCCCCCCTTACCTCAATGCCAAATACATTTGAGGTGTCATCAGAGTCTTAATCCATCTCTGTGCACACATACACGGCCAATAAATCTGATTCTGAAGTAAGATGCCTGACATAAGGTTTGTAGTTAACAGGCTTCAGACATTTAAACGTTTTGTTCGATGACATAAAATACGTCGGTAAGCCAATTATTTTCTGGCTCTTACAGTTTCACGTTCGCTGTGCGGACACAATCTGACAGACAACAAAGTCTCGTTTCCAAAGTGCCAAACTATTCCTCCACCCATCCTTCATTTGACCACATATCCGTGAAGTTCCACCAGCAGCAACATTGACGACAGTATGAACAAGCAAGCTTCGTTATGTTTGCAGTATACTGGGCAATTAGTAACTCTAAAAACACAAAGAGAGAAGCAACAACAACTAAGAGAAACAGCAAGAAAGTAACACACTTAACAATTAGGGCTACGCAATGCTGGGATTTTAAAAGAAGTGGAGAAAAAAATATATACTATGAAATAAATAAGAACAATAAGGCAAACATCTCTCTGCCCATGCATCTTAACTATGCAGCAGGATGTATTGTCATGTTGTTAAGAGAGACGACGTACGTGAACCGAATTCTGTCGCCTCGGGTGAGAGACGGAAAGAAAGGGCACGCAGCAGTCTTCTCTGTGTAGGGGAAACCGGGGGAGGAGAGGAGCGGGGAGAGGGGGGGGGGAACGGGAACGAGACGGGAGAGGAGAGATGGAGAGGAGGGGGGGGAAAGGTTTGAGGTGCGAGCCGGCTCACACCGGGTACTTTATTGAGGGGAAATAATCGTGCTCTAATGACAGACCTGTAGATAACTGTCGTAAGAGCCCGTCGGCGGCGCCCAAGCGCAGCGCGTCACCGCGCGTCTGCTAACCTGTCGCACTGGAGAGGACGCGGGACCACGCGTCACGATGCCCTGTCCCTCTCTTCTGACGAACGGCCCCGGTCACGGTCTCCGCGCCGTACGCTTCGAGGGGGAACGGGAAACTCGAGCGAGGGCGAAGACCGAGTTAAGGGGGAGAGGAGGCGGAGATCAGTAACTCCCTCTATATGATTCCGCGATCGTTCGGGCCTGATGAATGACGCGCGTGCACATAGACAGTGGTAGCTGTTATTCTCGGCACGCGGCACCCCGGATGATGTCAGATCGATCTCCGCGGAGAGAAATGCTGGGTATTCAATAATCTAGTCTCCTTCTAAACACGCTCGAGGTTACTAGGCTCTTAGAGCGGCGGGCGGGACACTTATTAATATTCTTATTCTTAGGACAAACTCCGCGACGAGGACTCAAGTGTTATGAGTCCCTCTCTCGGTCCCGGAGCCAACCACGGCTCGGCCGAGAGCCGGAGGTCTACCAGCTGCAGCGATATCTCTTTAGTACAAAATGTCAGTTACCAGTGTGTGAGGAATCAGTATGTGTCCTGAGTGACGTAGATCAGTGGGTGTAGCCGTGCAGATGTCGCTCAGACTCACCTCGGGGGCGGCGGGGTTCCGCTTTCGGGTCTCCTCGTTGGGTCTCCTCGGGCGGGTTGACGGGTGAAGAAATAGGACTCACAAAAAAGTAGGTCCACGAACCGAATGTAAAGTTTTAAGACCGCAAGGCAGCCAAGTATTTTATTCAAAAAAGGAAGAAAGAAATAAACAAAGTACAATTATTAATGATTTCCCTCTCGGGAGCCTGACGCAAAAGTCACAAGAACTTAAAAAACCCTTTTTCTTCAGCCTTTCAGAAAAGGAAGAAGAAAAATAGACAAAGTACGTCAGGCGCCCGTGAGTTCTTCACGGACGCCTGACGCAAACCACAACCTATGAAAAACCTCTTTTCTTTTCAAAACCTCATTTTCCAAAAAGCCTCTTGTTTCCTCTGTTCGTCACCTTTATACCCCCGGCCCTTCCCACTTTTACCGGATATCCGTCCCCCTCTTTGGGGAGTTGACGGGGTTTCATCCCCCCCCCCCCTCTCTTCCTGAGAGGTCCTGGAGAGACTCTCTGTCCCACATCAAAGAGGGGGACGTTGTTCCCTCCTGTCTCTGGGTACTTTGGGTCCCCCCTCTATATCCTTTCAGACTGGGTCAGACTTTACGGAGCCAGTGACAGAGACATATATCACATTATCATGTCAATGACCATTGATCTACAGGCAGGCCAACACATATGAATCCATGCATTTGATTATTCACTTCCGGAGTCTCATCCTCTCTGGCCCTTTGATCAGGCTTTGGGCTCCTCAACACACAATCCACCAGGTCTTCATTTGAATATCACCAGAGATGCCATTGTCCTGTCTTGACCAGCCTGTTGTAAATGCCTCCTCTGACCTCTCAGGCGACACTCTCTGATCCTTTCAGACTGGTGAGACTCTCCGAGCCAGTGACCGCCAACACCCTCTAACCGGGGGTCAGGATAAGGAACACATTGGGAGACATATATCACATTATCCTATCAATGACCATTGATCTACAGGCAGGTTAAAACACATGAATCCAGGCATTTGAATCTCACAAGAGGTGCCATCCCGTCTGGTCTTGCTCTTGCTAATCCCAGAAAAATTCGCATTTATTTGTCCTTCTTCTAACACCCTCTCTTGTGAATTTTGATAAACCAAGCCCTTTAATATTTCAATCACTTTTAGGCAAATGGTACTTAATTTGTTTCCTTATTATCAGTTATCTGTGTTAACCCGACTACTCCTCACACCCTCTCTCGGATTAGCCACAGATACTTAACATCAAAACCTGAATCATGCTCCAACCAAAACCCCTATATGTACATAAAAAAACAAAATACAACATAAACTATTGAAAACCTTGAAATCAGTAACATAAAATGAATACCTCAATACAAGTCATATCACATATTTTTTTTTCTTTTTCCCATGTTACTCACGCTCAATCACCTTGGTACCCCTCCATTGTCCCAGTGTCTCTTCCGCATCGTTGTCACCATATAATCCACATAGTCCAGAAATCAGGACCGCTAAATGTCTATGAGTTATGATTACCCATCAAGTCCAATATTCCGTTCGTAGACAAACTGTCCTGACCCGCTGTGCAATGTACAGCCGGGTCTTCTTCTTCGAACCCTCTGCACCGGGTGCAATTGAGTTCCTTCGGGGGAACCCTCTGCACGAATTACAATTGGTCCCCCCGGTCGAACAGTTCAGTTCGAAAAGGTCAGCACCGGGACGCGTCTGCCCCGGTCCTGCCTGTAGAAAAACAATGTGGGTGGAGCCCACACTGTCGTTGTGTTGACCTTGGTTGTCAACTTCGGGCCCCCAGTATGAAGCCTCATACTGCTCGATCTCTGCTGCTCCCCTGCGGTCCTGGTAGTGCCACGTCCGTTGGCTCTGCCTCCAAGAGGCAGGTCAGCTCGGGGGATTCTCAAAACGCCGTTGGCCTTGGTGGGATCTGTGACAGTCTGTCTTGCTCCCCAGGTCGAGGTCGGAACGTCACTGCATGCGCTGCTCGGTCTTCAGGAAGACGGATCACTGGTTCTGGTCACAGGATGCACATGCAGGGCTTCTCTCTTTCTTTCAGATCCAGGCTTCGCTGTGTGGATGACGCGAACAGCCCTGGACCTGCTTGACATTGGGATTCATGGTGCTCCCATTCTGGGCGGAGGGTTTGAACTTGTCAAAGTACCGATGGGTGATGTGAGGTTAAAACAATAAACATAAAAGCTAATAATAAAGAATATATCAAAGAAAAACAGAAAGCTCGTTTTAGAACCCTTCTGTTGGACTAATTAATGCATGTTCTTTTTTTTTTTTTTTTTTAAGTTTTTCATATCAAATGGAAATAATAATAAAATATTAAAAATTAAAATAATAAAAAAAATTAAAATAATAAAAAATATTAAAATATTAAAAATTTAAATAATAAAAAATTTTAAAATTAAAAAAATTAAAATTTCAAAATTAAAATTAAACATTTAAACAGTGAGGGCCCTTTTATGGCCAGGTTTGGCGCGAACAAATGATTCTGTACGCGACTTCCAATTCACGGTGCTCTCCTAATAGATAGCCGCGCCAGCATCAATGATTTACTGAAATTCTATTAAATGACATAATGTGAAATGTGATGGAAAAGCTAACCAAAAGAAAAATATAGCGGGACATGCACTGGTTCAAAAGTAAACTCCCCTCAGGTGACAAGGTCACCCTGTGAGAGAAACAAAAAGGTCAACAGGTCGCCCGTCCCCAAAATTCAAAACAAAAGAGTTACCCCGTCTAAACATTTACCATTAACTGGCAAAAAAGTGATATAAAAATTAAAACAAAAACAAAAATCCACACATTCAGTCGATCAGTCAGTTCGTTAAAAATGTCTTAAACCTGTCAAAAAATTGTTGTTTTAACTGTCGTCAGGAGATCCTGTTTAAGAGAACCGCCGTTCCCCTAACACCCTCTCTCCTCCTCGCGCCCCTCGTCCTGTTCTTAAGGAACATTTGTGGAAGGCGCTCTACCTGTCTATTTAGTACCAGGTGCAAACCTCACCTTGGGAGATCTACCCCTGGTCCGCACGAGCCGATTCCTCGGGCTCGCACCTGTTGAATGTAGTGCCCTTGCTAGAGCCACTATGCAATATTTTAACACACGGAACAGTATGATAATGGTGTGTTTGATGACATAACATATCCCCTTCAGAATTTTAGCCGTGATGTATCGGGCTAAGGGTAACACCCCTAATTTATGCAGGAGACCAACTATGGCCCCCAATACCACCACAATCAGAATAGGTATCAGATATTTCAGCCACCAGAAATATCCTGATATCACTCCGCTCAGGCCGCCCATGGCCGGCTGTCCCCAATTTTTTACGGTGCCCCACATGCTTCCGGCTGCCCCTCCCCAAATGGTCATAATGGGAGGGCGAAGTCTGTCACTTGAATTACCCATAGCCCCATCGTAGCCCCCTTCAAAGGGTCCTGGTAGGTATCCTCGTTTACAGTGGGGTCTGCTGTGGTAATCGATCTCTGCTAGCATGCTAGCAGGCCAAAACATGTTCATATCAAACCCCTCGAATTTGACAGGTCTACGAGAAGGTCCCCAGGGTAGCCGCACGTCTAAGTTGTGGATCAGTGGCTCGAGCTCTAGCAGCGTACCCGGGGCTTCTCCTACTTCGACCCGACAAACAACCTGATTAACCCAGCTAGTCCGGGCAATACGTAATTCGGACGGAGAAACCTGATGAAACTCTGGCCACGCCTCCGGAAATGCAGTCGATCTTCCGGTTAAAGTGGGATCGGCCTTCTTTGAAATCCACAGATCATGTCGGTTTTTAAAGTGGTTTTCGTTATGTACAATAGGGTTTGAAAATTTACGTGAGGGATACAGCCGAGCCATACTGAAATATGTATGCGCCATAACCCACAGGTGATTACTTGCATTTCTAGGGGGAGACCGACTCCACTCTTGGATAAGCTCCTCTACAGTTCTACCCCTAAATATCTTTCCTGCTATTTGATACCTCCGGCTCCAATTAAGTTTTCGATTTACCACTCTGGCTTCTATCATGGTCAAGAATTCGTACTCGTCGTAAGAATAGCAGTGCTCATAGTTGTCGATCTCTGCGCAAAACCGTCGCCCAAAATAACCATATTTCACACCGGGGGCTTTGTACTGGTTTGGTAAGGTGCCTACCAGGCCCAGTTCATAATGTATAAACGGTTCCGCCCCTTCGTCAACATGTTTAGCCAGGACTGCAGGTGGCGCCAGACATCCCTTGCATAATCTAAGCTCCAACGAGGGAGTTTGTTTAGATGCACGCAGGTGACTCCGGTCAACCAGATCATACCGATGGCCAACATGAATAGCGGCCCATTGTTGTTTGAGAAATATTTCTAATTGCGAGCCTATGGGGTCTTTTAATGGGTTAAAGGTATTGGTAGCAAAGCATGGTCCTAATAACGTTGTTTCATTAGGTAACAGGCCCAACCCCTGATAACGGTCGAATCCTCTTTTTAAATTACCTGGATGATTGTCTGTGAAGGTCATCTCCCTCCACATTAAATTAATGTGCTTCGTCCCACAGTCAGTCTTGTACCCTGTGGTACCTTGGTTATCTAAATACTCCCCTTTGATCCAGCAATAAGGTTGTAACTGTTGCCCGTTTTCATACTCGGGCTCGCTCATCTGTCTTCTTCTTAGTCTTTTAATTGATAAATCATACGGTTTGATCAACGTGTGGTTGACGCACCTTAGAAAGTTTGTCATGGCTATTTCCCCGTTAGTCTCCACCCATCGTTGATTATCTTTATTGTCGAAGTCAGGAACCCACATATAATACATTACCAGGTTGCCGCTAGTCTTATTTTGCAGCCAGTTAAGGCCGCTCGGGTAGGCCCTCAGGGGATATTGAGACAGGAGCACTTGTAAGCCCCACGGAAAAAATCGCTCCTTTAAGAGGGAAAAGTCAGTTGAACCAAACATGGTAGGGTACATCTCATGAATGACATGACTAGATCTATCCTCCATTCTACGCCGGAAGCGTCTTTGCCTCCTTGCGCTGACGCTCTCGTTTACTGCAGGTGGAGGTGGTCTTATGACCGGTGTATGAGCAGGTGCTCCTGGAGAGCCTGTCGGGGGAAATAACACATCCAAGAGTTCTTGGATGTGCACCTTGGAAGCAGATGGTATTGACAAGGTTATGACGGGGTTGCCCCTCTTGGTTTTATTAAAAAGCTCGGCAAGTTCTTCGTCATTTACAACATTAATTGGATTTGTGAAAGACCTTTTCCGCATCAATGTTTTGTCTTTATAGGTCCTAAAAGAACAGTTCGATAAGGATTTCATGGGGCGACGTACGGATGATGCCCTGGCCGAGTAATAGGTTGTATAATTAGCTAGCACCTTGACGCAGGTGAAATCCTCTCTGGTCGGGGCTAACCAACCATAGGTCGAAGTTATGTGTGTGTCATTGGCATATGTCCGGGGTTCCACCCATAATTCGTCTGGAACCTCCTCTCGGGTTGGTTTGTCCTTGGCAATCTGATGCCAAGAAGAGCTGCATTCAGTGGTATTCAGTAAGGTGTCTATCATGCGATTAATCTTAGCGAACACCCAGACTTCATGGGGCATGGAGAATTCGGGCCATTCACCATCTACTATGAACCGTGAAGTATGGAATGATCGAACGTCTACTCCACGGGCTTGCATTTCTTGTATCATATGTGTTCTGTATTTACCTTTGTGGGTTTCGTCGCAGGAAGATGCATCTGAACAGTCGGTCCAGGCGCTGGTGCAGGGAAACCTATGTACATAACTCACGTGTGACGTGGCATATGCTAATTTGGTCTCTATAGTCACCTGCCACACCTCCCATCGGCGCAGCGAGTATGTGGTGACCTCCGCATAGTCCATGAGGATTATGGCTACGATCCCAATGGAGGCCAGTATGTAGAAACCACAAAACAAACATGATTGCGTCAGTTGGTACCGTTCTTGTCGTCTGGTCTCTAGAGGTCTCTGTTCTATCGTCGGTTCGTCCACAGTCTGAGGTAGATTCCCTGGTGGTCGCGAGTCTGCCGTCATCCCGCCCTTCTCTCCCCCCTTCCCTTTTTTTTTTCCTGTGGAGGAGAGAGCAAAACGCAGGACGAGGAATAACAACAAACTCTGGTCAAGTACACCTGCTTACTCAACCTCGGAGCCTAAGGAATTTTCCCAATAGGCTCCTGAATAGTCTTCTTTTTCCCTGAGGAGTGCTACTCTCCGGGTCCTCTAGTGGTTGGCTGG
The DNA here is from genome assembly GCF_029220125.1 of Pseudoliparis swirei. Lineage (NCBI taxonomy): Eukaryota > Metazoa > Chordata > Actinopteri > Perciformes > Liparidae > Pseudoliparis > Pseudoliparis swirei. The sequence goes on along the minus strand of NC_079400.1, from coordinate 3,201,915 downwards.
TCACTGACACCTGGGTGGTCCTAACCTGTCCGCGGTCACCTCTCACCAACGTCAGTTTCACCGTCAGCTGGAACTGGGGTAGTGGGGAAAAAGTCTGAGGGTGAGAGCAGGGTAGAGTTATTTCATTCACCCAACAGGTAATATCTCGGTCACGTTGCGGAGTCATCAGTGTCACCCAATCCATTTCTCCTTTTCCCGGCCTGCGCCCCAGGTATGGGACTGCATGTTTCACAAAGGTGCCCTCCACCATCTGGAGGACGACACTCTGAAACTCAACTTCGTAAGATTTCTTGCTGGCCATTAATGGGAAAAGGGCCTCACGCACGGGGTGCGGATGCAAGGTGACCATAGAGTCACCTTTAGTGCCAACTGAATGGCTAGGGCGCTCTTCTCTGCATGACGGAAACTGGCTCATAATCATGCTCTGCAAAGGAGACAGGTTTGGGGTCAGATCGGGAGTGGAGGTGTACATTCCCCAGTCCTGCCCCTTTCGTGTCTTTTTTCTGAAACCCAGCCTCTCTGAGTCAGAAGGGTGTAGATCATTCCCTCCTCGTAGGAGGGACAGGCCGCTACATAGGCCAAGCTTAGTGGTCGCGGAACAGGGAAGGAGGCCGTCACTGGTCGCTGAACACGAGCAGTCGCCTCTGAACCCCACCGGATGGTCATAGCGCCCCATGGTTGTTCTGAGGCCGTACGCGGTAAAGCAAGGCCCACAGAACATCAGGTGACAGAAAGGAAGACCCTCTCTGGCCAAACCCACGGGGTTTGTGGCCGCAATTGGGGATAGAAATTTGCCAGGGCGAGCCTCGGGGTCGCCCTGCCAGATACATCCCGAGACGGGTTGTTGACATGCTGCGCACGTCCCCGGGTAGTGTCTTTGCCACTGCAAGCGACAAGTTCTTTCCCAATTGGAAACAATGGTACCTTTCAGGGCCAACGTCAAGTTACTCAGGCTTGCGCCAACCCCGATTTTGTCCCCCTGGCAGCTGAGCGTCCACACGGCTTGTGTTGTGTGTGTGGTCAGGTCACCGATGTCAAGTTCAAGTCCAGGATTGATGGGATAAGGACTTGCCATTCCAAATTAGTTTTGGATGTGTCTGTTACACAATATCTCAAGTCGCTACGGCGTAGCTTTTCTTAAACCCATCGACCATGGCACATTGCTGACATCGTGATCTGACCTGTGTTGTGTGTGTTTTCAGAGCAGGTATGCAGATCATTTTGTTCATCAAAAACCTTCGAATCTTCTCATGACCCACATGCCCTAGCCCTTCGTGCACTTCAGTGACCACCTGATAGGCATTGTCTGGTGGCACTTTAGTGAATGCGTCTTCTCCCTTCCATCCCGGTGGAAATATCAGAGAGAGTTTGGCCACCTTGAATCGTCTCTGGGCCATTAGGTCAACCTGTCTATTACCATCATGATCGTAATCTCTAACGTCGGTGTGACTATTAACATGATTCCAATCTAGGTACATAGAACGAGTTATTTCTGCGATTAGACTCCACAAATGTGCATGGGCGAGTGGTTCACCCTATACATTGGTAAAATCTCTTTGTTTCCAGTACTCCAATTCTTGAGTACCCGCTTTGTAACAGTAATCACTGTCAGTTACAAGTCTTGGTTTAGAAGTGTTGTTCTTCTTAGCTGCTAAGAGGCCTTCCTCAAAGGCATTTACCTCAGCCGTCTGAAAAACGTTCGGTGCATTTTTGTAGCCCATTGGCAGCCGGAGCCAACGATACGCATCTACCCCCCAGGTAAAACACGTCTTTAGCTGTGACTGCGGATCAATGGGTATCGACCAAAATCCATTGCTTAAATCCAAGCTGGTCTTGTATCGTTTCTGTGGGAGAATTCGCATAGTGCGGGAAGGATTAATTAAATGTCGGGCGTCGGAGTACGATCGTTTGTTTAGCTCGATGAGGTTGTGGACTAATCGATTGGTGCCGTCTGGCTTTGGAACCCCCATCACGGGGAGATTAGTGGGCGGGTTCTGCACCTTTGCGATAATCTCCAGCTGTTCTAGCTCCTGGATGGTTTGTCTAAGCTCTTTTTTGATCTCGGGTTTAATCGGGTATTGGGATTGTCTGGGTGGCATTCCTCCTTGAATGGAATGTGTGTACTTGGGGCGTATCCGACATCATTTTTGAACCGGGCGTAAGTTCCTCGTTTGAGTACTTCTCTCAGTTTCTCGGGGTTCGGGAGGTTAGTCTTGGCTACCTGGTCTTGGATCTGGGTCTCGATGTTAACCTCCTTTAGGTAAGCTATTTTACGGCATAATGGTAGGTCTTTAGCGCAATTAATCTATCGCGCCTTGAACCCCGATCAGGCCACAGTGCTTAATTTCTTTTAACATTACTTGATTCCCGTCGGCTAATTCAACGGAGATTCTGTTCCCTGTGAACATGCCCTGAGGCTGAACGGACAGGTCTGCTCCTGTGTCTACTCTGTAGCCGTCCCCTTTAAAATCTGCGTTTAAATTTCCCGTACCGTTCTCCCAAGTATACTCTCTCAACATCTCTAAGATCGGGTGTGGTTCTTCTTGGGGTGTTCCTCGTCCCAGTCCTCCTGCTGCTTCCGTAGACTGTCCTTTTCCTCCTTGCTCATGGCCTGATAGGTGGCGTTGTCGACTCGGGGTCTTCGGGTCTTTTCGGCGTTTGATGGTAAGTTTTGACTGGGGGTCGGACGGTTGCCCTGTGGCCCCTGCGGGTATTGACCTCGGGGCGGAAGGTTTTCGCGGGGTCGGTTCTCTGAGGGATAAGTCTGATGTTGTTGTTGTCTCTCTGAGGGATAAGTCTGATGTTGTTGTTGTCTCATTACTCTGAAAAAACCCGTGTACGCGGGATCGGTCAGAATTTCGTGGGGAACCATGCTTCTGCACCGGGTGAAGAATGCGAGGTCCGACTCACCCTTGTAACGCTCGGGGATCAGGTACTTTAATTCCTTGGGGCCTATGTTGGGGTGTGTCAGACCTGACCCCTGTGTCGAGGTGGGCAGTAGCAAGGAGCTACTGAGCCTAATGTCGGGTGGGAGCTCTGTTCCGGGTTTGGGTCCGCCAACGCCGGGTAGGGTTCTGCTGGGGGGTTGTCTGCTCGCTGGTCCGACGCCGGTGGGTTTTGGACGTGGTTCTGTACGGCTTCATCTCTTCTTACTGCTCCTGTTCGGTACCAGTCGTATCCGGCCGATAGGTATGAATCCTTCCATGGTCGGGGAAGTCGGGGCTGTCCTAACACTGTGTTGGCCGATGGAGCGGCCTGGGAATATTGAGCTTCGGCTTGCGTCACTGGGTACCATGGGGCCAAGGGCTCGGTGGGATGGACAGGATTACTAGCGAGGTTTGGTGGGTCGCTAAAGGTGGTCCTTGGATTATAGGGGTAGCCTTCGGGCGTATACCAGGTCGGTTCCTGGGCAGGAGCCTGTCGGGGTTCATACTGTCTCCTAGCTATGGGCTTGGCTCGTGGATGATTGCCCCGGGAGATGGGCGCTAGAGTGGGCGCAAAGCTCACGCTGCGGGCCTCACGTGGGTTTTGGGATGGATCAGGACGGATCGGGTTTCCCCGGTCCTGGCCTTTGTCTCTGGGAGTTGAGGTCAGAGGAGGGTCAGTCAGGTTAAGTCTCCCTATGTCGGGTAGCCAGCTGTGACGGGACGGTCTTATGTCTTGCGCCCGGAGTGGGTGGGGCGTTGGGCTTCTAGGGGGTAGGTATCTCTCTTCTCCCTCACTGTCGGATTCCTCAGTCGACTTGCAGCTGTCTGCGTAGGCCTCTTCTAGCTGGGCCTTCAAGTAGGTTTTTAAGCTGGGGGTGTCCACTAATACACAACAGCCACTAGGCCGGATCTATACAGAATGTGACACTTGACTATGAAAAATTGTATTTTAATTTCTATATTTAATAAGTATCTAATACTTTCTAGGCTTGAATTCGCAATCTTTAACTGAGTCGGAGGAACAGCTTCTCACCCCGTGTGGGAGGAATCATCTATTAAATGGCCATCCGTCGTCCAACAGAGTCTCAATTACTTATCCAACCCAATCTAACTTTATTTATCTTTACTGGTTATGATAAATGCAATTGATCCTATCTATGGCCCTTGCTCTGCGATTAGACTCCACAAATGCGGCTGGCGAGTGGTTCGCCTAACATTCTCCTGACCTCGGCTTCATGGTCTGGGTTTGTGGTGAGTAGGGGTTCGTGTAGAGTCAACAAGGGACCTCGTCCTAGGGCGGGTCTATCTGATCCGGGCTTTCACCTCGATTAGGAATCTGGTCGTCCCTAGTGTGAACGTGTCTGTCACGGCAGGTCCCGCAAAGTCCGCTTCCAGTAACGTGTCGGTTGGTTGGGGTCGGACGGGTCCGCCACGCCTGGCGGGGATGGGGTGTGGGGTTTGGGAAAGTGTCGAGGGCTCTAGGACGGAGGCCCACATTTGGTACTCTGTCCGGTCCTTAAGGCACAATAGTATGTTCAAATGACGGCCGTGTTTTTCCCATGAGTGAGTGAAAGCGGCCTTAGAGATGCTGGCTTGGTAGTTCAGGGGATCGCCTCGAAGGAGGCATTATGAGGTAATTGGGTTCGTCCATTCTGACTAGTTCTATGGCGTGTAGAAACATGGCATCGTAGGCCTCGCCTAAGGCATAGATTGGATCATGAGTTGCCGCGTCTTGTCGTGGTACAAGTACGGTGTGTAGGACAGTGGAAATGAGTGGGTTGTTACTTTCCAGTGGTCACCACTGAGTTCTGAGCGAAAGGTCCTTGGTTCCTCCTCAGCTCTTCTCGAGACTCGTCTTGCATGCGGTCCCCTGTCATTCGTCGGATTTCTAAAGACACGCCACTATCATGATGGAGGTTAGCGTTGGCGGGATTCACCAACATGCAGGGGTGTTCTATGGCTAAGTCCTGCAACCTTGTCTGGAGGAGGGTCAGCTGACCTTTGCCTCCAGTGGCTGCTCTAATTTCACGTTGGGGCGTGGCCGGGTAGTCCGGTTCAGTCTGTCTGGCGTTGTGGTCTTTATAGGCGGGGGGTGCGGAGGGGGGTTCTCGGGACTCCATGAAGTCCCTTAAATAACTTCCCGGGTCCCTGTAATTATGGGGGTTGGGCTCTAACGTCTTTCGTTGGCCTGCGTGGTACGGGGTGTAGGTTCCCCCTTCGATGCCACTGGCATCGGAGAATTCTGACGCCCCGTCGTCCATCTTTGGGACTGTGGTTTCCTAGTCTCAGTCCTATGGATACGGTTTAGAGTATCATCCGGGGAACTGTTTAACAAATCAAAATTGGTATTAGGTTGTGGACTTCGTACTGCCCTGCTGCGGGTGGTGTGGGTACACCGGTAGTTATTTGTTCTTTGATTTAAAAATAGAAGCCTATTTTCGAACGTGTTACTCTTGACGCCAAACTGAAATTTGCAATCAATAGATCAACCTGAACAAAAACGCCTCATATGAATCAGGTCACTAAATCAACTTCAAGTCAATAGATCAAATCAAAGTCAAAAAATCAAATTAAACTCAAAAAATCAAATTAAAGTCGAAAAATCAAATTAAACTCAAAAAATCAAATCAAAGTCGAAAATCCAATTAAACTCGATAAATCAAATCAAAGTCAAAAAATCAAATTAAACTAAAGTTATTGGTCATTTAGATTTAAACTATCAATTAATTTAAAGTCAATACAGTGTGTTCCTTCGAACACTCACAGCCTAGTCGGATCACACCTGTTCAAGGTAGTCCAACTCGCTTCGGAAATCAAAGAAGGATATGTTATCCTATTCTAGGTTACTGGTATATTTTCCTGTTTAACTAGGACATCCGAGTGTCCATAAACTGCTATTCTGATGTTGATATCATTTAGGATGAAGCACAATGCATTTGACAACAGCCTGTTGGGAAGAGGGGGGGAAAGCAATGTAAACAAAGCTCCAGCATGGAACCCACTGCAGCCTCCTATCGGGATTTAGTCATATATTTATTTCCACATGTCCTGGGGGAACACAAGGATTGTTTATCCAACACTGCCAGATTTATAGTAGATGGTCAAAACAACACTGCCGTTATTACAATATTATTCACGCCACCCTGCACATCAATATGCACAATAATGGAAGAGGGAGACCAGTATCTGGGCGGTCCATCTGCGGGGGGAGGTAAAGTGGGACGTCACTTCCAGCCGTGGTGACGATTTCGTCCGGCCCCTTTTATTTTTTTTATTTTTTTCCCTCTCAGCCTCCGCTCAGACCGCGCACATCTCTTCCAAATAAAAAGGCTGTGATCCCACGCACACACCTCTTTACTTTGTTTGAGGGGAAATCCCAGAAGGATTTCGACCCCTATCGTGTTTTAGATTAATTGTTACAGCCGCAGTCTGGTTAGAACGGCGTCACTATATCCAATCACACCCACACACGTCAGTCGGAATAAATGGTGATACGCTCACTCTGTTCATTCACGGTTAGTTATTTAAACACACATGCCTAGCGACGGCTATCTCCGAGCGGGGAGCCTAACTCATCGGCTTGTGTTTAAAGTTTTGTAATTAAATTCTATTAATTACAAGTACTAGGAGAGTTTTTGTGCCTTTTTTCGTCCCTTCAGTTCCTGAGCCTTTATCGCACTGAGGGATCAGCTCAGCTGGGCTTTCTCTGTGTGCCAATAACGCATTTTTAGGGTTAAGCTGGGTTTTAGACGGGAGACGAGCGTAGAAATTTACGCTCTCGCCAAGCGGGTTTTTCCAACGAGCTAGGTAACTCTTCAACCTATTGCGCACTGATTTATTCACTCCATGCTAACTGCCTTTAAAACGCCCGCGCGTGAAGTACTTCTAGTTTTAAAGGATTTCCTCCTCTCCGGAACTACCAAAACGCTGAAAATCGATCGGTACCGCGTTAAATGGACGGTTCCTTTTCCAGGGAAAAGGACGGCCAGATTACGGGCTTCGATTGCCCCGATAAACAGGTGGAGTGCCTCGGTGAGTAGGGCAGAGGACAGATAATGGGTGTTTGCCGGCACGGGTGCAGAACATACAGTTAGTCCGAATGCTCCCCGGGAAATCACCGGTTACCTTCTCTGGCTCAGTAAATAAATCAATTCAGTTCGTTTTCACTGGTTTCATACAGTTTTCGTCGGGGAGGGTTCGTGTGTTTTAACCTGAGAGAGAAGAATCCGCTCCTTGTGCTCGAAGTTAAAATAAGATTTCAAACGTGAATCGTTATTTTCCATTTAATTAACCGCGTATTGATTAATTAAGGTATGATACACAAGCCTATCTACCTCTCAAGTCCCTGTTCGGGCGCCATGTTAAGAGAGACGACGTACGTGAACCGAATTCTGTCGCCTCGGGTGAGAGACGGAAAGAAAGGGCACGCAGCAGTCTTCTCTGTGTAGGGGAAACCGGGGGAGGAGAGGAGCGGGGAGGGGGGGAACGGGAACGAGACGGGAGAGGAGAGATGGAGAGGAGGGGGAAAGGTTTGAGGTGCGAGCCGGCTCACACCGGGTACTTTATTGAGGGGAAATAATCGTGCTCTAATGACAGACCTGTAGATAACTGTCGTAAGAGCCCGTCGGCGGCGCCCAAGCGCAGCGCGTCACCGCGTCTGCTAACCTGTCGCACTGGAGAGGACGCGGGACCACGCGGGTCACGATGCCCGGCCTCTCTTCTGACGAACGGCCCCGGTCACGGTCTCCGCGCCGTACGCTTCGAGGGGGAACGGGAAACTCGAGCGAGGGCGAAGACCGAGTTAAGGGGAGAGGAGGCGGAGATCAGTAACTCCTCTATATGATTCCGCGATCGTTCGGGCCTGATGAATGACGCGTGCACATAGACAGTGGTAGCTGTTATTCTCGCACGCGGCACCCCGGATGATGTCAGATCGATCTCCGGAGAGAAATGCTGGGTATTCAATAATCTAGTCTCCTTCTAAACACGCTCGAGGTTACTAGGCTCTTAGAGCGGCTGGCGGACACTTATTAATATTCTTATTCTTAGGACAAACTCCGACGAGGACTCAAGTGTTATGAGTCCCTCTCGGTCCCGGAGCCAACCACGGCTCGGCCGAGAGCCGGAGGTCTACCAGCTGCAGCGATATCTCTTTAGTACAAAATGTCAGTTACCAGTGTGTGAGGAATCAGTATGTGTCCTGAGTGACGTAGATCAGTGGGTGTAGCCGTGCAGATGTCGCTCAGACTCACCTCGGGCGGCTGGGTTCCGCTGGTCTCCTCGTTGGGTCTCCTCGGGCGGGTTGACGGGTGAAGAAATAGGACTCACAAAAAAGTAGGTCCACGAACCGAATGTAAAGTTTTAAGACCGCAAGGCAGCCAAGTATTTTATTCAAAAAAGGAAGAAAGAAATAAACAAAGTACAATTATTAATGATTTCCTCTCGGGAGCCTGACGCAAAAGTCACAAGAACTTAAAAAACCCTTTTTCTTCAGCCTTTCAGAAAAGGAAGAAGAAAAATAGACAAAGTACGTCAGGCGCCCGTGAGTTCTTCACGGACGCCTGACGCAAACCACAACCTATGAAAAACCTCTTTTCTTTTCAAAACCTCATTTTCCAAAAAGCCCGTCGTTTCCTCTGTTCGTCACCTTTATACCCCCGGCCCTTCCCACTTTTACCGGATATCCGTCCCCCTCTTTGGGAGTTGACGGGTTTCATCCCCTCTCTTCCTGAGAGGTCCTGGAGACTCTCTGTCCCACATCAAAGAGGGGGACGTTGTTCCCTCCTGTCTCTGGGTACTTTGGGTCCCCCCTCTATATCCTTTCAGACTGGGTCAGACTTTACGGAGCCAGTGACAGAGACATATATCACATTATCATGTCAATGACCATTGATCTACAGGCAGGCCAACACATATGAATCCATGCATTTGATTATTCACTTCCGGAGTCTCATCCTCTCTGGCCCCTTTGATCAGGCTTTGGGCTCCTCAACACACAATCCACCAGGTCTTCATTTGAATATCACCAGAGATGCCATTGTCCTGTCTTGACCAGCCTGTTGTAAATGCCTCCTCTGACCTCTCAGGCGACACTCTCTGATCCTTTCAGACTGGTGAGACTCTCCGGAGCCAGTGACCGCCAACACCCTCTAACCGGGGGTCAGGATAAGGAACACATTGGGAGACATATATCACATTATCCTATCAATGACCATTGATCTACAGGCAGGTTAAAACACATGAATCCAGGCATTTGAATCTCACAAGAGGTGCCATCCCGTCTGGTCTTGCTCTTGCTAATCCCAGAAAAATTCGCATTTATTTGTCCTTCTTCTAACAATGTGAAACCAAGGTAATGAGTAATGAGTTGGCACGATGAAGACGCATCACAGACCAACACATGGGGACTGTGAGAGGACACATCAGATTCTCCTCTCTGTTATTAGAGTGGAAACAACCACACACACACACACACACACATATTTTACCCTCGGGGTCAATTTGACCCCAGCAATTAAAACCTCCAGAAAATTATTAGAATTAATATTGTTTCCCAAGTTTAAGTGTGAGGTACTTTATGTTTGTTTGTTGACCACCTAAATAGCCCTTTAAATAAATAAAAAAGTTGATATTTCTTATATGTTTGACACAGTGAAAAACAGCCTGGGGTCAAATTGACCCCAAAGAACGCCGACGTTAAACTGAATGGGGTCAAATTGACCCGAAAGGTAACAGGAGGGTGAAGTACATGTATTGAGCCTATTCAAAATGCATTAACAACGCAAGGCGTGTAGCTTGATGATGGTTGTGTGGGTGTAAGAAGAGAAACATTTAACTGAACAACTGCAAAGACGTGTTCTAAGCTGCAGAGACTCCACTGGCGACAGTATCTTATAAAGTCATCACTTGATAACCACAGATATGACCATCAGGGTTTGTTTGATTTGGCTGTACATCACGATTTGATCCAATTGCCAAGATATGATCATCAGTGTCATGCTGGCCTTGCGGGACGGATGTAGTTCTGTCACTTCACGATGACAACATGCGTCTGGAGACGACTTGTTTAAACTGCTTTCGCTGATGGCGGCAACATGTGCTGCTGACTGAGCTAGAATTATCCAAAGGCTTTCATTTCACACTTAGACATTTTAAAGATAATGCCAGTGATTCAAAGGCTCTTTACTACATCTGGTTAAGTGTACAGCGAGGTCAAATTTGAGAAGAATTTGTAATTCCTTTTGCTGTATAACAGCACCTCCAGGTATTTCATCAAAGGAAAGGAAGAGAGAGACCCTGAAATATCACACCAGCAGTTACAGATGATTCCTGGTAGGAATCGCCCATGAGAAAGTCTGACAAGAAAGTATAATACAAATGTTCGTGTTATTTAACTGTTCGTAAGATGGAAAATAGGTATATCAAAGAAGAAGAAGCAAACTTTAACGTAGATTAAAGTGACTTCAGAGGTCTAAGTGTGCATTCCTGATAAGGTCTGCAAAGGCAGATATTTACATCAAAGCAAACAGAAGCAAAATTCAACCGTCTCAAATGATCTGCAATATTACCATTTCACTTCATTAGACTCGTAAATGATGTCGGCTGAATGAATAGCAAAGTACTTGTTCGTCGTATTGTTTTGTATATTGTTATGGAGTGAAAAAACAACTATGACCCTCTTTGGATGAGTGGAAACATCTTCAAATGTCTAACTCCAGTAGCTGGACTCCTTTGGCCCTGATCAGGCCGCGTGACCTTCATGAAACACGGTGTCTTATAGCCGAGGGGAGTGTATTGTATTTCCTCATTGATATGCGACACATATACAGCGGCTGGCTGTGTACACGACTACCTCTGCACAGAGAAAACAACCACACAAATGCCGTCATTGTCAGTCAGTAAATTCACTTTCGATTTCACTTCGACACTTCTCAGAGGACAAAATGCACATGATTGGGATTTTTCGATTTTGTTATCTGTACCTCTACCAGTGCTAAAGTTAACACGACGCACGACTGGGGGCTATTTCGTACGGACTACCACAGTATCTAAGAGGTATGGGTTCATTTGAGGTGCAATTTCTAAAAGGTTTCTTTCAAAATCATTACATTTTTTGTGGGAAGAAAAAAAAAGGTCTATAATACTCTGAGTCAGCACCACATTTTTATTGAGAAAGACATGATGGTTTTATATATTAGTCAAGTATTTCCTCAAGATCCCGCACAATGATTTTAGTGAGAGGAATCTCGGGTAAAAGAAGCAGACAACTCTATAGAAAAACATTCATAACTAGAACGGGCACTCGGTAGAGCGCATACCTTCGCATATCACAAGATTGGGCATTGAGTTATGAACATGTTGGCATTAGTTGCATGCCAATTGGACAAAAATTGACCGCGCTATGGTAAAAAGAAGATGTTGACCTTTTCATGACCATGACCTTTGACCTGATCGATCCCAAAGTCTAATCAAATGGTCCCCGGATAATAACCAATCATCCCACCAAATTTCATGCGATTCAAGAAGATTTTGACCTTTTTCATGACCTTGACCTTTGACCCGATCGATCCCAAAATCTAATCAAATGGTCCCCGGATAATAACCAATCATCCCACCAAATGTCATGCGATTCGGTTTAATACTTTTTTACTTATGCGAATAACACGCATACAAATAAATAAATAAATACACGGCGATCAAAACATTACCTTCCGCATTTTCAATGCGAAGGTAAAAATGTAGAACAAGTATTTTGAATAAAAATATCACTTGATGAATGTTTGACTTTTTTTTTACTGCTATGCAACTACCTAAAACATAACTAGCAACTTAATGAGTATTGACAGAAAGCGGAACAGACACAAAAAGACATAGATAACAGCCACTTAAAGAATGGTTCACTTTGACAATGTCTGTGTTGGCAATTTTAAGTTTGTTTCCAACACAAGTTCATGGACTTAAAGGGGATTCAGCGATTCTGGAGGGCGACTATTGGAGATCAAAACCTGAAAATATTCCACCCTTCCAATTCACCGCCCCCCTCATTCACAGCTTTCTGTTCATACATCCCTGTCCTGGCTGGAGGAGAGTTGTGTGGCTTGGTCCGTTGTTGGTTGTTTGTTTCCCAGTAACAGAAGCAGGGTTGTGGATATTTAGCGCACACATAGAACAGAGCGCTAGTGGAATCGATACACGCTGAATCAGAATCGCTGACTGCACATTTAAGGATTGAAATGAAAATATTAACGCTTTCTTTAACTAATTTGTAACGGCAAATACGTTTTGAAGGAATTTTCCAGGACATTTTCTATAAAAAAAATAATGCGGTTATGTTGTTAATAATTGTATCCGCCATATAGGTTGATGCTGTACGAAACATTTTTAAGATTTAATTTGTTTTTCACCAAATGATCCAGTCTTGCAATCCACTATTTGCTTGTTGTGACTACAGATAACTTTTTTATTTGTAGTTATGCTTCATTTTAAGGCTTGGGAATGATCACAACGTGATTATCAACATTCAACCAAAAACAAGATCTTTCTCTAACCTCAACCAGAGTGCTTTTATTTTGCCTGATCCTACACTTATGCACTTAGGAGACAACATGTAGCTTTTCAATTCACCTAGAAAAAATATTCCCCGGAACATAATCAAGCCAGCAATTAAGTTCAGTAGCACAGCGGGACTGGGAAAAACAATTTAGTAATATATGAATATGATTTCTAGGACACAGGAAAAACACATATATGCAAATTGAATCAAATTAAATAAAGATGTAAAGACAGACATATAACTAATTATAGGAACAGATGTACAGATATAGTGTGTACTTGCACACAGAACATAATCTGTGATTGTACAGTGTTTCAGCAACAGGTAAGAACGTTACAGTAAATATTGATGACATGGAGAGTAAAACCAGAAGGTGACACTCATCATTTTACTGGTCGTAGCCCATAGTGAAATACTAGCTAAGAAAATAATACAAATGAATGTCAAGGAAAGTTCAATCCAAGTTGCCAGGTGCAACAAAGTCCTCAGTTTGATTATATTTTTCATAACCACTATGTCTAAAATCAACACGTGAAGATGTCCAGTGTTAAAGCCAAATAGCTTCTCACAATAGCGAATGGTTGGATCCATCAGCAATCATGTCTTTTGTTAGCAGTAGGTGTAAAATAGTTATGAAAAGACTCCACCGAAAGTTAATCGGGAGGTATTCTGCCACTTTTAAAATCATTTTAACAGCTCCATCTGCAGCCAATTTCCCTCAGCCTTGATTAAAAACAAGTCTTAGAAATGAGTACGACTTGAATTCCCTTTGTCGTTCAGGTTCAATGAAATCGGGACACAAAGAACAAATGTACACGCCCTGCTTATTATTTCCTCCTCATCCTTCACCACTTCTTCAGTCAAAGAGACGTAGTGTACCATACAGTAACTGAGTGAATACATTAGAGCTGTGCAGGGTGTGACCTGACTGACTGTTTCACCCCCTCCTTCTCTTTTTATGTTCACAACAAATACCTTCATGTGAAAGGAGAAACATGTTTCTTCTACCCATAGAGTTACGTTAGTTTTCTTTGTTTTCCTAAAGTAGGAAACAGGAAGTCTTTTTGGAAGAGCAGCATGGTAAAGCATCACCACATCCTCACAGCATCCACGGAGCTATTCTGAGCACGAGTCCCTTGACAGCTCCGCGGCACCTACGCAACAATGTGAAGAAATCCCCCTCCGTGTGCTTATATATATATATATATATATATATATTTATATATGTATATATAAATATATATATAAATATATATATGAATATATAAATATATATATATATATTTTTAAATATATATATATTTGATAATCAATGGGTTTTCATCAGAAAGAAAGGTTATGTTGGACTCAGACTTTGGCAGGTTGTTGAGTACACCCCCGTTAGCAACGCACTGACGGTGGACGGCGATCGCTCGCGTGGCAAAATCCGAGATCAGTCGTTGGCGGTCGCTTTCATCCAAACTGCCACCGCGGCGACCATCACTGCGGTTTGACCGGCTGGTGCATGCATGGGAGAAGATTTGAGAAGAAAAAAAAATGAATAAGGAGAAAGGTATAGTGAATTGGAAAGATGCTATGAAAGCTATATTAAACTAAAGAGGGAAATAGGGACAGAGCAGAAATGCAAAGAGAGGTTGAGTAAAATCTTGAATAAATGGGAGAGACAACAGAAGGATACATAAATAGTAGAAAGGCAGCTAAAACAATAAAACGTCTGCGCCGGCCTTTTGATAAATGAAAAGAGACTTCGCATTAAGAGATAAATGAGGACAGGAAAGTGGAAAAAGGGATCTTGCAAGAGGTAATGGCATTTTCTGTCAGTGCTGTTTGTACCAGCGGGACAAGAGATGGAGCGCTGAAAAATAAAGTTTTAAAACACAAAGGGAAGGATTTAAATATATTTGATGTATGCTGAAAGTCGTCGCTACTGCATCACGATGACAGACGACCCTAATCTGTTGGAGCAGGGGTCGTCAGCGGTGTGTCATAGAGCTCCAGAGTACGCAGATTACCTTCCAACAAAATAGTGAATCTATGCTCCTCTCTGGTTGAAGCTGCACTGATCTGTGAAATCTCTGGTATCATTTATGACTTTGTGGAAACTCTGCAGACTCTTCATGGCACAGGGCTGACCTACTTCTATGCCGAGTCAACCAAAGCAACATTACTTTCTAACACACCATCGATCCGCGACAACCATTCAGCAACACTTTGCTCTCCGAACTACGACGGTACAACTTACTCGACTCGGACGACAAGAGTGAGCACGGAAACCACAACTACGGCACGCACACTGTCAGCATCGTATCAAACCCGTCACAGAGGTTCATCCGTTTACACTTCCTACTCACTTCTCTCTGTCAGTCACAAGATGAATGGATCGGAGCCAGAGGAAACCAACAGATCAGTCAACATGAGAACAAGCAGAGTGATGAAACGTCTCAGAGTGCATCTGTCGATCAGTTATGTACAGAGCGATTTAAATGTCATTTTGGAAAACACATTAGAAATTAAGAGTGTCGAAGTTGAAGCATTTTATAAAATAACTAGAACGGGCGCATACCTTCGCATATCACAAGATTGGGCATTGAATTATGAACATTTTGGCATTAGTTGCATGCCAATTTGATAGAAATTGACCACGCTATGGTAAAAATAAGATGTTGACCTTTTCATGACCGTGACCTTGACCTTTGACCCGATCGATCCCAAAATCTAATCAAATGCTCCCGGGATAATAACCAATCATCCCACCAAATTTCATGCGATTCGGTTTAATACTTTTTGAGTTATGCGAGTAAAACGCATACAAATAAATAAATAAATACACGGCGATCAAAACATAACCTTCCGCATTTTCAATGCGAAGGTAATGAAATGATAACTTCATCTCGTTTCAACTGTTCATCACATCATTAAATCGTTAATTTATGATACATTTTTGGATGAATATGAATCAAAATGTCAACATAATTGGGATTAATTAGGCTGCACTTTTAATTTGGTGAAGTACACTAGAATGTGTTAAGCTGTGTTAATTGAATGTTAACTGTTTGAATTGTGGAGAAAAAACCCAACAAGCCACAGAGCTGCCGAGTTCGCCTGGACCATAAATATTCCAGTGAACAAGCAAGGAATAGTGAAGAGCGAGGCGTACTATACACATCTCGTTACTGCTAGATGTGTATAGTTGCTACATAGCACAAGAAATGACAACTATAGGATGTGCTGTGTTGCTAAATAATACGACAATAAAATAATAAAGAAAAAATGATGCTTTATTTATTGTGCTGCTAATAATACGCATTTCTCACTGGTAATTGAAAACAGACATTAAAACCCAAACCTGTCAGGAGAACAGCCAAAGGTAATTAAAAGAAAAATAACGCCTCAAAATCAGTTTACTGAGCTGTTTGATAATGGACCTTAATTATTAATGTGCAAACTTTTGTACTTTTCCAGGTTTTATACCGTTTAGGGAATATTTAGTCTCTGCAAGACTGCAGTGATACAGAACATACACACACACACACACACCTTTCCAACCACAATTAAACATGCTCTGCAGCTTTTCAATATAATGAATTATTGCCCTGGGAGCTCTTTATAAATTACGGGCTGCATTTATTTCAATTATTTCATATCCAAGTTGATTTCCGCACCCATTTTATACTAAATAGTTTTGGGTTAGTCTCTCACACACACACACACACACACACGTAAATCCCGTGTTGTCATTTGAAGATAGTTCCTCTCATCTTGCAAATGAATTGCTCTCATGTTAATAGGAGTAGAGACGCATACCAAGGACACACAGGAAACCGTTGTTGCATGTTATGCTGATGAGATTTCAACTTCTTCTTAACGCTCCACTAAGGAATTACTAATAACCATCTATGTATTGCCTTAAGTGACTGTGTGTGTGTGTGTGGTTGTTATAACTTTCAGATACAAGTATATATGGGGGTCACTGTATACCACCACTATAGGACCAAACTCACAAACAAGCACAAACTGTAGCATGAAATAAACTAAATATGCGACCAGATACACAGAAACGGGGGAGCTACACCAAGAGGTGAAGGGAATGAGAAGATAATAAAGCAACTTTTTGAGGCAGTACAGAGTCGAGTCAGCACTTTAAGGAGTTGAGACATAGGACATCATTAATATACGGTAAATGTAATGTCCCATAATCATCAAAAGGCGTATTCATATTGCCTCTCTGCTGACCGTGATGGAATGCCTTATGATTTAGGGGAAAACAAATCTTGAGAATAAAAGAAATCTGGTATTGCTTCCAAAGCAAACATTCATAAACTTCCATTGGAATCTGCTGTCAAGGCTGATCCAGTGTTCACCTGCGCTGTGTCTTCTGTAAAGTGAGGTCATTGGTATGCATTACAACAAGGAAACCGACGAGGACCGAGCTGCATGCCGCTGAACTTTGTGAAGATAAGATTATCTGCGAGTGTTAATGCATTCAAAAACCAGAGCTGTGTTTCACGCTCGTGCGCGGCGGGCTTTGGGATGCGGTCGCTTCATCACGTCCGTTTCTTTGGCCACGGCAAAACTGCCCAAAGCTAAACGCGCCATCGTCCACACACCCTCTTAACGCACACGCTCTTCATCAGGATTGGAGATAATTCATGTAGTTCTTAGCACATCTTTGAGCGCCGTGGACAGCATAACATTTATTTTTGTTTTGCCTCCCATATTCCATTAAAACTAGGGCTGTGAAACGATTAAAAATTTTAATCGGATTAATCACAGGTTTTTGTGGATTAATCATGATTAATCACATATTACCGATATTCTCGGTATATTTTGTGAGAACATAGAGATTTATGACAAAAGACGGATATATACATTTATACATTCTTCTATACAATGGTGCTGCAACTCAGCAGTTATTTAGCAGTTTTCTTCCATATGGAACATTAATACATCTTCATCCTAAACAGAATGTTTAACCCTCCTGTTACCTTTAGGGTCACTTTGACCCCATTCAATGTTTAATGTTGGTGTTCTTTGGGGTCAATTTGACCCCAGGCTGTTTTTCACTGTGTCAAACATATCAGAAATATCAACTTTTTTATTTATTTAAAGGGCTATTTAGGTAGTCAACAAACAAACATAAAGTACCTCACACTTAAACTTGGGAAGCAATATTAATTCTAATAATTTTCTGGAGGTTTTAATTGCTGGGGTCAAATTGACCCCGAGGGTAAAATATGTTCGTAAATGTAAAGGTAACAGGAGGGTTAAACAGAAAATGGTTCTCTTGTTTGTCAACCATTAACTCCACCATGATACAATCTAAAGGTGGACAGATTGACAAGTGACTTTTTTTTTTGCTCGGTCCCGATGCCCGAGCACGGAGCTCTGTGGCGCGCCAGACGGAGATCGATAAGTGTTAACGCAACGCGAAGAGACAGAAATGACATGCTGCTGTGGAGATACGATCAACAACAGACGTTTAGTTTAATAAAAGAACAAAGACGTGCTCTAGAGAACATGTCAGGGGGCGGGCCAATCTTTTTAATGTCATGCGATCTACCGACACTACGCCGCGATCGACTGGCAGGTCGCGGCGTCCCGACGACCAACAACAGACGGATTGGAAGCTCATTCTGCGCATGCGTTAAATGCGTTAAAAAAAAAAAACTAGTTAAACCTGTAATTGAATTAACGCGTTATTTTTCACAGCACTAATTAAAACGGTTATTTGCAACCTGTATAATTACATCAGTAAACAGATAGAATTGCACTTTAAAAAAACTACAGACAAGATGTTTGTCATTGTGCACAGGCAGAGGGCTAGAAGGCCTTGGTGACACATTCTCTGCATGCAGCGATGTTATTCTCCTCGTGTGTTGACCGCTTCTGGGCCACAGGTGTCACAGCAACAGCCTTGACAACGACACGTTCATTGATTGAAGGACGTAAAAACAAATCAGTGGTTAAATAAGACGCACGATGCATCGTGTTGTTTACATATCGGTTGAGGTCATGATGTCTGGGACAGAACATGCTAAATATTGATGGCGTGTTTGAGTTGATGTTTAATCTACGAACTATTCACACTCTGTCATATTCATTGAATGTATTTTAACTCTAAATCTGTCCTTCTGGTCACATGACATCTATTGTTCTGTCCATCCTGGAGAGGGATCCTCCTCTGTTCTCTCCTGAAGGTTTCTTCTCTTTTTTCCCCCTGAAGGATTATTTGGGAGTTTTTCCTGATCCGATGTGAGGTCAAAGGTCAGGGATGTCTATGTGTACAGATTGTAAAGCACTCCGAGACAAATTTGTAATTTGTGAAATTGGGCTATACAAATAAACTGAATTGAATTTTATCAAGACACATCTCAGCATCAGACTCCAAAGGCAGCTGATGAAGTATAATTCACTTTGAAATGGTCAATCAATAGATGTTTAAAACAGGCTGTTTTGAAAACTTCTGAGACATCTTATCTTTCATCACTTTGACATGGAAGACCTGAGAGCCGTTGGATTGTTGGCCGGAGACGCAGCGGGGCACGGCGTCGGGCTCCACGGAGAGAACAGTCTGCTCCTTTTTTATTATGTTGACCGGTTTAATTATGAGTAAACATCGACTAAACACATAGCCGACTGTGTTGCGGCCAGAGGCGGTCATTCCGTGCCTTTTTTAAATGAGATCTCATCTGTTGTGTGAGATGTGCGAGTGAAGAATAGGTCCGATACAGTCGCAGTCTAGACGGGAGAGTTAGCTGGATCGTGTTCACGTAATCACACGATACAGCAGTGGTGAGCAAACACTCGACTGGGTGCCTCTTTCTTTTCGTGTGTATTTTCCCTTTCGTGCTTCTGCATGTTGAGCTCACATAAAGCATCTTCATGTTTTAACCACTTTCTTTTTTCTGCACTGTTGGGCTCTCAAGTTAGGAGGAACTTAAGATGAGCCGGACGCTGACGATGGAGTTCATTGTTGAAGGCTCATTCTATTGTTCTCTTGAAGTTTGGCCATTATTTCCCTTTTTTCATTTATATTCGTGAAATTTATTGATGCTGCTGGTATTTTTAATTCAATTTAATCCAGTTTCTTTGTTTAGCCCATTTTCACAAATTATAAATGTGTCTCAGAGTGCTTTACAATCTCTACACATAGACATCCCTGACCTTTGACCTCACATCGGATCAGGAACAACTCCCAAGTTTTTAGTATTCATTAGTGGAAATGTTTGGTATATATTGGATCCTAATGTTTGTATTTGGATCTTGGCAAACACCAAAATGTTGAATTGCATCGTCTTACACGACATAGCACAGGTGTCCCGTTGGAGATATCAAATGGCTTTTCTTATTAATAACTAAATGGTAGTCGACCAGCGTTAGACCCGACTGTATCGAGCCTTCTTCATAGTCCTCTTTCACATTAGCATTTGGTTTTGTGTGGTCACTGGTCTTATCCCAACGACCATATCTGTGACATTTTAGGACAATAGTTATTCAATTCATTTCAGTTTATTTTGTATTTGCCTCAGAGGGCTTTACAATCTGTACACATACGACATCCCTGTCCCAGGATCAGGGAAAACTCCCAATAATTTCACATCAGATTGAAAAGTTCATATCCCAAAATTGCTCAATTCTGTGGAACTGAAACACAACTGGAATGTATTCATAATGCACAAGTCAGAGGGAAATCTGAATTTGGTCTCAAAGATACACGTTTATTTGCCGTAACTCCTACATATGTGGATACCACAAAAGAAGGTATTGAGGTAAGGCCTCTGCTCCGGCTCATACATATAAATGCCACTTTCACACGTCACTTACATGGCGTTGTCACCCAGCTCTTCATACAGGTTGTTGGCAGTTCCTCCCGCAGGTTTGCCCATTGGCAACGCCATCTGGATACGGGCCGTTTTGGCACACTCGGCCTGGCGTCTGGACACCGGCGGAGAGGAAACTCAGCGTTAGTCATCAAAGAGAAAACGCCCAACCTCAGAAACCAGTGAAACGTTCCTAATCTGAGCGGGGAGCTGAAATCTTTAGTGCATCCATTTCTAGCTGCGTTCTTGAGAAACTCCTCAACTTAACGACTCATTTTTCGTGTATGTTTTAAAACTGTGCAATATTAATAATGTGTACGTTTTCATATTATTACATTTGAGTACATTTTACAGCAGAGTATAGTCTGTGTGGTTTCAATGAAAGTGAAGTGCAGTGTATTTTTGGCATTTTTGTCCGCATAGTGTGTCCTAAGCCCCTCCCAACAGAGGAGCCAAGGCATAAACACGCGTTTCATACAGCTACTTGTGCGATTACTAGTTATTAATTTCAAACATGGTCTGACCAACTTGCATCCTGGCATGTTTTCTAAAGTAGCCGATGCTTCACGTTGTAGGGGATGGGACCGAATACGCGGGGGCCCTTTAAGAGAAGGGGCGTGGCCCCGGTGACACCAGAGACACCGCAGAGCCGACCGGAGCAAAATATTAGACCTGGCGGAACAGATTGCCTCATATTCGCAGTGACATGACACCCACAAAATTTAAGACCAATCCAATCTGAATTTAAGACAATTTAAGGCCTTATTTTTAGGAAAGGCGATTTAAGACTTTTTAAGGACCTGCGGACACCCTGTGGTCATGATAGTAGTTATGATCCCGTTGACGTTATAAAGAAGCAATTTTATGACAATTACCGTCCGGTTTTCCTGTTTTCTTTGCAAACTTGTGAGCCTGAAAAGCTTTTTGAGAGGACTTTACGTGGCTGGGATTCAAGGCTCTATCTGGCCACATTATAGATGGAGAGAACATAATCATAAACTTGACCTGGATTCATGACCAATCACACACACACACACACACACACACACACACACACACACACACACACACACACACACGTTCTAATATAATCATCTGTCCTGAACATTGACTGATGCTCTTCAGGATTCATGTCTTTGATTGTCTGCTGTCCTCGCTGTTCCACTGCCCTCGTCCTTTTCTCATACAATGAAAGTCAACACATTAATCACAAGGAGAGATGTTATTATTAGCATGAGAATATGGAAGCCGTACTCACTCCTTGAATCTGGAAGGGAAAGACGCAGCCGGCGACAGAAAGAGAAAGAGAGAAAGATTAGTGACCGCTGGAATCATAAATCACACAGTACCTCTTGTTAGCCGGGTTCATACATTGGAATTTACAAGCCGTTTGGACAATTGGTCTTCATTACAGTCATTTATCAACAGAGTAGTGATTATAATGCTGATGATTACCACTCGGATTTTCTGTATTCCAATCTCCTCTCCTCTCCATCTCCTCAGGCTGTTGTTATTAGTCTCTCTTTCTTAGCAGGATGAAAGGTGCTCTCCAAAATGCACTGATCCAGTTCATGTGTGTGTGTGTGTGTGTGTGCGCACGCTTGTTTATGTGCGTTCGGGAAACGGATGTAATAGCCTTCGCGATTCTGAATCATCCAAAAATAAAGTGAATTGAATTTGCCCAGGTGATGAAACCATAAACAGTGCTTTGTAAAGTAAAATCATCGCTTTGTAATTTAATTTTGACCACAAACTGTTTTAAGGAACGAAATGTTTACATTATAAATTTAGTTTATCATTTAATGCACAATTACATAAATAACTGGAATGCCGAGCCAATGCAATGAATTGAATCGCCGCCTATGGGCGATCCATCCCACAAGACAATAAACACGGACGTGGAGTGTAAACAAAAGAAAACGGGAGAACGTTGTTGATCGATGAGCTGCTGAGATTTGGTCGGGACTGACGTAGTTGTTTATACTTTTCAACCTCCCTTTCCTTTAAGCGGAGTAAGCTGCACGCCCATTTGCTGCTAGTGAGAATGTAAACCTTTGCAAAAGAGTTGATACAGAAATGTTATCTTATTTGAAATCCTTTTATTTTAAATAAATGCTACTGAAACAAGATAAACTAGAACGGGAACTCGGTAGAGCGCATACCTTCGCATATCACCAGATTGGGCATTGAATTATGAACATTTTGGCATTAGTTGCATGCCAATTGGATAGAAATTGACCACGCTATGGTAAAAATAAGATGTTGACCTTTTCATGACCGTGACCTTGACCTTTGACCCGATCGATCCCAAAATCTAATCAAATGGTCCCCGGATAATAACCAATCATTCCACCAAATTTCATGCGATTCGGTTAAATACTTTTTGAGTTATGCAAGTAACACGCATACAAACAAATAAATAAATAAATACACGGCGATCAAAACATAACCTTCCGCATTTTCAATGCGAAGGTAACTAAAAGTCGGGCACTATTTTCAGCTACAGATCAATGCACCAATTGGTGAACGAGTGAGTATTTGTAAAGGAGAGAGGATGAAGGAAGTGTGTTGTTTACAATGAATTAAAAGGCTGGTCCGAGTTGTCGTAGGATCAGTTATCTGTTGACTGGATTTGTTGCTAAATTTAAAGTATAAAATATCGCCAACACGAGCCAATCAAAGGGGCCATAAGCTCTCAGGCTCATTCAGTGAATGTTGTCCCCGATTTAAGTGCCCTATTTACCCTAAATCATCATTCATACTTACTGTCTGTAGGTGATGATGACAATCAGTATGGCGGGGACGCAGCAGATGATGATAATAACCGCCAGCGCCAACAGCGCCCCCTCCGTGTAGCCGACGGACTGCACGGCTTTCTTCACGCTGGTCACCACCACAGGGGTTCGGATCTCCAGAATCCGTCCACCGGGGGGGAGGAAGGGCTGGAACTCTTTGTTGATGTCCAAGAGTTTACCGTCGAGAAACCTTGAGGTGAGAACCGCAGCGGTGTGACCGAACGCGCGATGAGACGGCAGCGTTGAAGGACTCCTCATGCAAGCGAGTAAAGGCCGGAGTTCTCTGTCAAACAGTCATCCAGGCGCCGCATTGCTCACCGAGTCCGACGGGTTCACGCGACAAACACACACGCCCACTCACTTGTGCGGTTATACCTGCACATCGGTTTGGTAGTTTTCTATTTGGTTGTTAATGCACACATACACACACTTTGCTTTTTGCACACTGTCTATATTTAATATTTTTGTATTTGATTTGTCATTGGTGTTGTGTGTTGTGTATGCATGTGTGTTGTATATGTACATATATATTTTGTTTTTTTGTATTTTACTTTTATTTTACTTTGTATACTTCTATATCTTTCATCCCTGTTTCTTATATTTTGTGTTTTGTTTTTTATTCTTGTGTGTTTGGTTTATTGGTGCTGCTACTGTCACGACAAATTTCCCCTTGGGGATTAATAAAGTATATATCTATCTATCTATCTATCTAATGCCTCACACTTAAGGTGCGTTCACACCAAAAGCGATTTTTTTTTGTCGAGCGAGCGCTCCAGGGCGGCTTATCTCCGTGTCTCGTCTCCGTAAAGATCGTTATCATCTCCTTCATCCACCACGAAATAACTAACCACTAGTTCTGCTTTATACTTGTTGTGGACGTCCCACACACCAACGCCCTCGTGTTTGGGTTCATGACATCACCCGTAGGATCACACAGCTCGGTCACTTTCACCGAGAGCGGAACTCGAGAGCCGATTGGCCCGAGTTGCGAGATGACCGCCTCAAAGTTAAAGAAAAAATAGTTTCGCTTTTTGTGTGAACGCACCTTCACACTTAAGGTGCATTCACACCAAAAGCGAAACTATTTTGTCTTTAACTTTGAGGCGGTCATCTCGCAACTCGGGCCGATCGGCTCTCGAGTTCCGCTCTCGTAGTCTTTCAGACGTAACAGTAAACTTCATCGGTAAAAGTGACCGAGCTGAGTGAGCCTACAGGTGACGTCATGAACCCAAACACGACAAGTATAAAGTAGAACTAGCTGTTAGTTCTTCATGGCGGATGAACGAAATGATAACGGTCTTTACGGAGACGAGACACGGAGATAAGCCCCGCCCCTCGCTGAGCGTCTCGACGCTCATGGCGAGAACACGGCGAACGGTCGAGCGAGTAAACTCACGCGTTTTGGGGCGAACGCACCTTTGAAATAGCTCCTCGTTTAAGTGACGACTAAAACACACGTTTCTACTCGACTGGCTAAACTGCCCGTGGCACAAAATCCTGAACACGCGTGTGAACAGCAGCACTCAGAACCAAGGCAGGTGAAACTTGACACGGCGATGTAATTCAGCTCCTCGCACGATGTAACGCGACACATTCTGGAGAGCTGCCGTCTTAGATCTGTCGGCAAAGTTCTTACTTGTGGAGCTCCTGTCTGGAAACGGCCCTGTTCGTCAGCGGGTCGATGGCGTAAATCATGAGGTCCGACTTGGTGTAGTCGTCCTGCTCCTTTCCATCGACCGTGCGATGGGGCCCGATGGTTTCCACGACAACCTTTGCTCCCGGAACCTGCTCCTGGACGTAGCGTTCCAAAATGCTGAGGTTTAAAAGGAATAATGGGTTTTGATTAGTGGGTTCACACAACTTTAACTCCGCCAGGATACCGACACGGCTGACACACACACACCCACACACACACACACACACACACACTAATCTATACATATAAAAAAATACACCTCTGTGGACAAACACACATTCTGTTTTCATCCTCTCAGCTAGGCTTTTAAATATTGATTTCTGTCCCCACGTAAACACCTGCTCAGTGCTCACAGCAGGAGCTCTCCAACTAAGCTGTGTGTGTGTGTGTGTGTGTGTGTGTGTGTGTGTGTGTGTGTGTGTGAAAGTGACTGAGAAAGAGAGTGAGGTAGAGAGAAAAGATGGGAAGTAGTTTAACACATCATGATCAAGTTCGGGTCTATATAGAGTTCTTCTAAGGCAGAAAAGCACGACCCGGCCCCGAGCACGCCTTCATCAAAAAGCACTCCAGCTGTGCACCGGTTTCGTTTCCATGACAATAACATCCTGACAAAATATGACCTCTCTAACCGCTGTTAGACCGGCATCGCTCATTTGCTCATTTGCCTTTTTTTCTATCGATTTGGGCTAAGACCGTTCTGTAAAGTTCAAAGATGTTCAACTAGAAGTGCTCAGATGGCGGGGGAGGACTACAATGGAGACAACTGCTGGAACATTTTGGAGATTTATCCTCATAAATATTACATTTCTTTAGGCCAATTCTGATTTCTTTCCAATTCAGATATTTACTATTACTCACTGCATACCCAAACAAAATGACAATGCAATGCAATGGAACTGTTGCAGTAAACAGGGTCCTGCTTCATCAAAATATTTGATTCTCACAGAAGAAAGCAGGTTTTTTCCTAGTAAGCTTATCCAAACCCACTCGATTCCACATTGATGTGTAAAACCATCACGTGTACATATAGATATAGAAGACTGATCAACCTGCGTGTCTTTACTCAATACCAACCAGAAACACGTCACATCTAAAGATAAACATCTGTAAAACATTCAGCTTCATGGACGTTACCTGAGGAGCTCGTCTTTGTTTTTCTCCACATAAGTCGGAGGGACGTTCGATACGACCACCTGCATGTCCAGCTGATTCACGACTGACACCTACACAGATAAAGATGCAAATAAAACCAGGTCCTGCATTTTTTTTAAAGCACATTATTTTCCTAGACCTTATCAGGTGGAACCTCCACCCATGAAATAAAAGTTTGAATTGAAAAAGATAACATTCTTAATCCAACTACGCGACAAGCTCGTGCCTACTTGAATTTGTTTTTACATTTTTATCTGCTTCAAGGACATTCTGGGTGCAGCATAAATCACATTGCAATTACGTTAAAACATGTCATTAAATGTGTGTTCGGGGACGTACAGAATCCAGGATACAATTAATTATTATGAACCTGCCACCGATGTCAAAAATATGAAAATACACACCACTATCTCCGCCTTGCTGCTGTGTCCTTGACCATAGTCGTCTGTAGCAACCACCTCAAACTTGAAATACGACCGCCTCATGTTGCGGTACATGATCGCCGTCTTCACCACGCCGCTGTACGGTCCGATGATGAAGCCGTCTTTGCTGCTTTTAGTGTCTTTACCGGTGGGAGGGGCGATGATGAGCCGGTACATCATAGAACTGTAGTTGCCGGTGTCTTTGTCCCGTGCCTGTGAGATTAGGTGAATAACAATCACTCCAGTGTCATTATTCCAATCAGCCATTTGTACACCACCACACTTTCATCATCATAATAACCATGAGAATGAAATGTCATGCTCATTGACGAGAACGCCGTGATCAAGTCATTGTTGCCATTATCGTAATAATCAAGTCTTTTCCGCGATGATTATCATGATGACAGTGAGTCCTCCGCCTCCTCGTTTGATTCAAGCGGAGTGATGCAGCGCTACCATGGTTATTGATTAGTTCAGGACTGATGTCCTATTTCTCTTGGGTGCGTCACTCCCCAAAGGCCATATATATATTCCAGTTGTTTGCTCTCCTGGGGAATCCTGCTGTGTGGGTGTGTTGTTACCTTCGCATTGAAAATGCGGACGGTAATGTTTTGATCGCCGTGAATCAGAATCATTTATTTGAAACAGGTTATTGCCAAAGTAAAAAGTATTCACAAACAATCGCATGAAATTTTTTGGTGGGATGATTGGTTATGACGGGGACCATTTGATTCGATTTTGGGATCGATCGGGGAAAGGTCATGGTCAAGGTCAGGAAAGGTCAACTCTTCTTTTTACCATTGCGCAGTCATTTATATCCAATTGGCATGCAACTAGGATGGAGAAAATGTTCATAATTCAATGTCCAGTCTTGGGGTGATATGCAGTCAGTGCCGGGTCTAGTTTGATGTAGTACCCTGGACCGCGTCGGGAAAAAGTGGTGCTCTGGGCTGTGAGGTCGTGGTCATCTGTTCTGTCATGTTGGCTAACTATCCAGACACACACACACACACACACACACACACACACACACACACACACACACACACACACACACACACACACACACACACACACACACACACACACACACACACACACACACACACACACACACACACACACACACACAGACATTGATTTATTGCCTGGTATTTACAGGAAGGGCAGGGAGTATAGACTGCAGATTACGCTCAGAGACACCCATCACATCAAAAGGTTTCGCTATGATTGCAAGACACCAAAAATATTTTCCTTTCGGCAAGGGAATAAGGAAATGGAAGCGGGGAAAGAATATAATATGTAAAGGAAATATTGAGGCATACCTATAGAAACATGAGGGAATACGGGAGGATTGAGGATCTGTTTTTTGGGTTCGAACTTGCAGAGGCGAGTGGCACAGTAAGGAAAACTTTGCAGCAACACATCAATACCTGCAGTAATATAAACTGTACAGACCTGATTATTTTCTATTGCACTTAGAAAGAGCTTTGTTCAAAATCCACATACAGACATATGAACCAGGTGGAACTGGAGAAGTGACACAATGCATACTTCTGTTCTGAAACAGCTCCAATGTTAGTCAAACCTACTGGGCTGCTGGAAAGCACCTTCATCGCCATTCCAAAGTCACTGTTTGATTGCCTTTTTTTGTGTGTGGTATCTCTCCAATTAACGTAACAGGTGCCTTTTAAATACAGTTTAGGGGGCGTTACTTATGCCAATAGTCAACAATCGTCTGTACGCCTCCAATTTACGGGAAGAGAAGTTCAGGAGAATGTTGCTGCATGAGTCCCAATGTGTCTGGCTTCACAATAAACATCAATAACAAATAGGACAAGCATTAAAAAAACAACATTGACTTGGTTGTCACAATCCTAGTGCTCACTTTACACTGTCTATATTTAATATTTTTATATTTAATTTAATTTGTCATTAGTATTGTATTGTGTATTGTGTATGCACATATGTTGTATATATACATATATATTTTATTTTATATTTTACTTTGTATACTTCTTGTATTCATCTATATCTTTCATCCCTGTTTTTTATATTTTATATTTTATTCTCGTGTGTTTAGTTTATTGGTGCTGCTTCTGCTATGACAAATTTCCCCTTGGGGATTAATAAAGTATTTATCTATCTATCTATCTATCTATCTTGGGATCGCCATGATGGAGAATCATTTTAACAGCTGTGTGGCATTAGATAGTTAGTCTTCAAAGTCATTAATCCATTATTTAAACTAGGCTCCCTGGATTGCATTATATCGTCTTGCCATTAGCTCAAGAAACACGGCGGCATCGATGCAGCCGTTTGACATTTTTTAACGCACGGCTATTTTGGTATGAACACCCACTAAAAGGAAAGCTTTGAATAGTATTTTTAAGGGCAGGGGAATGGCTGGAGAAGGAAAGAAGGGTACATTCTGCTTGTGCATTGGATGTGGGGGGTGGGGGGGGAGTGACAAACATCATTCAGACAACATATATGATTCAGACAGATGTGATGACATCAGCAATACTTGAGTGAAACGACTGAGATTAAAAATGCCCATTCCTCAAACTTTCCCTCCGCCTCACTCCCTCCCTCTTTCATCTGCATGTCGGCAAATGGGCCGTAAGCATGCCCGTCCATCTTTCCCGCTGCTCCTTAATAACTAAAAATGGATCAAATGCAGAAAATAATTTCCCCATGGGGATCAATAAAAATGTAAATGTCTTTCTTTTTTCTCATGTTCACGGCCCCAGGCCTCATCTCTTCATCCAGCCGTGACTCATGCATGTCTTCCCTGCTTTCTTCTCTCTGGACAGTACGTCTCACAGCGGGATGCCAGTCATCTGTATCTAACCACCAATCTTCTCTCTTCCTTCCAATCTCCAGATCTATTGACGCGCCCTGCGGTTTCCCCGTCAGTCTGTTAAAGTATTTATAGAGGCCAGAAGACTGTAGAGCATGTCACTGTAAAACAGCTTCGATATTGACACCAACAAATCCATATGCAAAACAACCACCCTCAGATGTTTGCAGCAGAGGAATCATAATCTGATGTACCAGATTTAGAGAAAAGCAGATTGTCTACTCTTGTGAAGGTGTGACTCTTTGTTGCATGCTCTCCCTTATTCTCTCATCCTTCCTGTCACTCTGCCTGTTTATGACCTCATGCAACAGGAATATCTGAGAATGATCTTAAAAAACTGTAATAAAATATTAAAGCGCACACTCCTCTGCCAGAGCCCCCTGCCCGAGTCTCGAGGCTCATTAAAACACACTGCTACTCCTCAGATAGCGGCTGAGAGCTCTGTGACCCATTTTGGGTCCTAAAAGGCATTTTAATAATACGAGTCGCTTGAGTTGTTTACAGTGATATGAAATTCTCTTGAGTTTGGTAAAAAAAATAAGAAGAAGAGAAACAAAGATGGATCAATTCACAGAGAGATAGAGGGAGATGTCGAGGGAGAGAGACACAGACGGAGAGGAATCTTACTGTTATTTTCTGTATTGAATATGAACTTTGTTCAACATAAACAACACAAACACAAGCACACACATCTGCACGAGCATTGTAAGCACCTTCGCACTGGGCAAAACTGAACTAAGCTGTTAGCTGTCAAGGTTTTTAGTTTCACATTTATATTATGGTATGTTAAGCAAGAACTGGTTGCACAGGAGGGGACAAGTAAAGGGGACTTCATTTAATACAAAGCACGTCGAAGGGCACGTAGACTTCGCTTCATTAATGACGTGTTACCGTTTTGTGTTCCTATATTTGATCAACCGTGTTATCTGTGGCATGTGAATGTGTCCGTACCTGTATGTGCAAGATAGAGGTGAACGTTTTAGTGTCTTCTGCAACCCCGCCGATGTAAAGAGGTCGGGTGAAAACCGGCGGGTGGTCGTTCTCATCCTGGATGTCGATTACCACCTTCGCTGTGTTGGCTAGGACACACACACACACACACACACACACACACACACACACGGACACACAGTTTACACAGTGAAACACTTTTAAATTCGGCATTACAACAAAAAAGATGAAAGAATCTTCAGAAGCGCACAGTTAGTATTTGGGAGAAAAAGTGAACAATGCATTGCAGGATATGAAATGACAAAGCAGTGGATTTCTTTTCTGCTTCGACATCATGGTTACTAGGCTGTAAATATAAACTCAGCATGCATCACGTCGGGGCGATGTGTCCAAGAGGAAGCAAAGATCATTACGTGTGGTCCATTCTTTTCAAGGTGCAATAGGTTTTGACAAACGGCCACTTCTGTCCTGAAACCTGTGCCACGTATTGGCAACAAAAAGCCACATCAGTGGTTTAGACCTTCAGGTGTGAACATGTCATCTTCAGGAAGTCACAGCTTCTGTTTTGCCTGCAGATGTCAAAAGTGTGACAATAGCCGCTTTTCATTTCTCCGCGACAATATAGACGTGTGTAATCAACATGCGTGTGTACATCGGGGCTGCTGTTGCTTTCCTCGTCTGGAGCTGAGGTAAAACTGGTCTGACGATAATTAAGAATCCTCTCCCAGTAGAATGTCTGCAGCCAAAGGTACAACCTCTTCCGATGCCAAGATTCAAAGTCTAGATTTACATCAATTACAACGTAAGAGGTCGTTTTAAATACACACACAAACTGCATTTAAATCAACAACAACAGGTTAAACACGACCGTTTCTCACCCCCGCTACGGTACAGTAAACATTCAATACGGGACAAAACATTGTGCCAACGAGACCTCTGTTATTCACAAACTCATGAGGGGTGAAAAAGGTGACAACGGGGGGGTGCAGGTGACTTTTTTGTTGTTGTCTCCACGCCACATCCACGTTGTTTGATGACACCTCAAAGCTTTTATAACTACAGTCTTTTGATTGTTCTGACCGCAAATCTAAATAATAACAAACATTTTAAGAAAAAAGGTCCTCTGAATAATTCAGTGATCGGGCCCTAAAAATAGTAATAACAACTTTACATTATCATTATATACAATGTGGTTAAAGTCATTCATGAACCAACTTCCTTTTTTTTTTTTTTACTTGTGTGCTCTGCTGAGCTTTGAGCCTGTTCCATAATTCTGTTCCTTAATTCTGTTCGGTAATTCTGTTCCGTAATTCTGTTCCGTAATTCTGTTCGATAATTCTCTTCCATAATTATGTTCCATAATTCTGTTCGGTAATTCTGTTCGGTAATTCTGTTCGATAATTCTCTTCCATAATTCTGTTCCGTAATTCTGTTCGGTAATTCTGTTCGATAATTCTGTTCCATAATTCTGTTCCGTAATTCTGTTCGATAATTCTGTTCCATAATTCTGTTCCATAATTCTGTTCCATAATTCTGTTCCTTCGACGTGTCCCACCAAAGATGTTTTCTTGCGAAGATCACCACATCGCATGTTCTCCGTGTCTCACTCCAATCTCATAAACGCCGGCCGTCCAATTTACCCCCCCCCTACCCAAAACAAAAACTCTTCGGATCTACACTATTCACGTGGATGACCTCTTTTGATTTCAAAACGGCGAATTTCGCCGAAAGGTGACAAGTTTGCAGGTATGTATTCAATGTTAGTGGTTGCAACTTGGAACGAGTTGCATTCAGTCTCATCTGGTCAAAAACAGGGAGTTGTAAATAAAAAACGGAAAAAAACAAAAGCATAAACAATTTAAGCATATACAAATAAAACGTAAACAAACAAGCAGCTGCTTTAATCTGCGGATGTAGAAGAGACATCAAGACACCAAGCTGAAATGTCTACTTACGATTCCAGCCTTCAGTTTCATTTAAAAACAGATTAACACGTTGTAAAAATCATATTGATTCAGCCGGATTAAACTGCGTGGCAATAATAATTGAAAGTGTTTTTCTAATGACGACAATGATTCGTCAAAAGGTTGGGTGAAATGACAATAGCATGTGTTAAACACTGTAATTACAGCGAGGAGGGGAAAACCAGGGAGCCGAGCAACAATTAGAAAGAATGCAGGTATGTTTTTAAAAGAAGATAAAAGAGAGAAATACTAGCAGAAAAAAGGCAGAAAGAAGAGACAGAAAAAAGGAATGAGAGAGGTCAAAGCGCAAGAGACTAAGCAGAGTCCTTTTCACTAGAGTTTTCATTTCAATTCAAACTGTTTTGTTAGTCTTTCCTCCCACATGAATCAAAAGCAGGATAATTGTGATGGATTGGAAAGAAAATGAGTGCAAAAATAAAATGATATGAAGTTCGGCTTGAATTACAGCAGTTCAAGACCTGCAGAGATCCTTCTGTGCCAATGTTTGGGTATCTGGGGAAACGTTGTGCCTTTACAGAGAGAATCCACAATCTTCCAAACTGCACCAGCTTTATTTGTTCACTTTCATCAGTGGAAACTCGTTTGTTATCTGAGAGATGAATTCTGAACAGCTACATAATTGAATATCGGGAAAAAACCTGAGAGACATACATTTAAAAGAAGGAGAAAAGGCAGGCGTTTTAAAGTGAAGACAACAAGCTGGTACAGCCTACGGGTTTGAGAGACACCTGAGAGAGAGGAAAGGCTCATTGAAAGGCAGCAGCAGCAGAGGCCCAATATGTCACGTCTTCCAAGACATAACTGTATAGACGAGGAGAAGAGTTGAGGCGGACGTGTACGAGTAAAAAGCAGAGAAAGCTTGAGAGAGAATGAGAGCGTGAGTGGAGTGGGGGCGAGAAAAGTGCAAGAGAGAAAGCTAAAAGCCTGTGGCAAGTGTATCTTGACACTAGTGTTATTTTTTGTATCCTTCAGTGTGCGTGTGCGGATGTTTGCAGAGAAAAAAGTCTGTGGAATCTGCGGCGATGCGATCCTCTGTGAAAAGTTAGTCCCGTAATCATCGGAGGGGCGTTCATCAACACGACCGCGGACTTACTCTTCGAGGGCACTCGGCGGTTGGTGGACACCACCTTCATGGAGTCTGCTTCCACCTTCAGGACGTAGGAGGAGTTGGCCTCGTAGTCCAGGGGCTTGGCTGTGGAAATCACGCCTGTCGTTTCATTCAGCGCAAACACATCTGGAGAGACAGAGAGAGAACCAATGGCAGCAAGAGTCGGACGAAAGAAACAGAGAGCACAATAAAGGAGAGGGAGGTCAAAAAGGGAGGCTTGAATGCCTGATGGACCAACTACGCCATGGCCCTGTTGAGGCTCCGCCCACTGTTGAGGCTCCGCCCACTGTTGAGGCTCCGCCCACTCCTCCTCCCTACCGCCATCTGCCTGATGGATCGTGGAGGTCTCCATCGTGGAATATGCCGACGACCAACTCTTCATCCACTCTGTCATATTCATTGATTGTATTTTAACTCTAAATCTGTCCTTCTGGTCACATGACATCTATTGTTCTGTCCATCCTGGAGAGGGATCCTCCTCTGTTCTCTCCTGAAGGTTTCTTCACTTTTTCCCCCCTGAAGGGTTGTTTGGGAGTTGTTCCTGATCCGATGTGAGGTCAAAGGTCAGGGATGTCTATGTGTACAGATTGTAAAGCACTCAGACAAATTTCTAATTCGTGAAAATGGGCTCTACAAAGAAACTGAATTGAAATTAAATGTTGAAGTGAACCAACCACCTCATTGGTGCCACACACAGGAAGTGAATCCAGCCAACTCATGAGGCACGAGACCCAAAGCTCACCTCCCTGGTTGCCTTCGATGATGGAGTAGACGATCGTTTGATTGACAGCAGCCGCCATGATGGTTCCCACCGGGGTCCCAACAGCAGCCTCCTCGCTCACCCGTGGGAACCTGGGAATGGATCAGTCAATCAATATCAACAGATATTAATTATACATACGTAGACTGTGGGCCCACTTGCTCTCAAGGATCAAAGTTATACCCAACTGAGGGTTATACCCGCCCAATGCATCCACATGTGAGCTCTGTTCCTCGAATTTAAACCAGAAGAAAGTTCATGTAAACACTGGTGGTGACACTCGTCTCTTCAATACGCCAGAACTCATGTGTGTCCACATGTTTGTCTCCACTTGACACTGAATGATCGGATGTGTTTAGTGGTCCAAGAAACAGCAGACACATATTTCAACTTCTATGAATTCTTCACAATCCAAGTCCCCCATTAAAACTCGTTCCTCCCTGCAGTTTAACCCTCCTGTTACCTTTAGGGTCAAGTTGACCCCATTCAATGTGTAACCCTCCTGTTACCTTTATATTTACTAACATATTTTACCCTCGGGGTCAATTTGACCCCAGCAATTAAAACCTCCAGAAAATGATTAGAATTAATATTGTTTCCCAAGTTTAAGTGTGAGGTACTTTATGTTTGTTTGTTGACTACCTAAGTAGCCCTTTAAATATATAAAAAAGTTGATATTTCTTATATGTTTGACAGTGAAAAACAGCCTGGGGTCAAATTGACCCCAAAGAACACCGACATTAAACATTGAATGGGGTCAAATTGACCCTAAAGGTAACAGGAGGGTTAAGTCGGCCTGTTTTTATTGAAGAATAGCTGCTCACGCTTTTAACATTCTTCACCCTGTTATATTGTTGTTTAAAAGCTTTTGCTTTGAAGCAACAGCATCTATCCATGTCGGGTTGCATCAGCAGCAAGGAAACAGGACTCAGACAGCAGGTCTCAGCTCTGCATCACTTCTCCTCCCTTCATCCCTTTGTTCTCCTTCCTAGGGAGGGGGTCTCCCATGTGAGGGGAAGATGATGCAAGACCTACATTTGATTAATTGTCCAGATTGTGTGCACATGATGACCACATCAGTCTCAAACTCACTGTGAGCCTGGCCACTGGCTGATGGGATCCCAACGCGAGCCAGGCCCGACGTCTGAGAGTACAGACTTCACAGTTAATGCGTCTTTTCCATTGGCTGAAAGTTACTAGATCATTTCATAAATAGAGTGATTGCTTTGGAAAAAAAGGCAAAATAATTGTTTGGTTTCTTGCAACTGTCAATCTATCAATTGTTCAATGCCAGAAAATGGTGAACATAGCCCATCATCATTTCAAACAGCATTTCATATTGAGATATAAAATATTGGGTTTGCAGTGGAAAGCATAACAACTTGACATTTGTGAAGCAGAAACCAGAGAAAAGTATTGATTAGAATAATAGTCACTGGTTAATGTTCTGTTGAACAACTATTCAATTCAATTCAGTTTATTTTGTATAGCCCAATATCACAAACAAGTGGATTATTCAACTCACTGTTTCAACCCGTGGAACTGATATAAGCCACACGTGACTCAAGTTATTCTACTAAAACATGCACAGTCCTTTTTTGATGGTGTACATCGTGTTTCGATAAATCTTGGTCCAGTATATTAGTAGACAGGTGTTCTGACCCGGGCCAGGCGTCACAAGCTCTCAGAGAACCCGACATGCTCTGGTGTTTGTTCTCCTGCCCCTCGTTGCACGTGGTGGTCGGTTTCTCCTGCTTACAACCCTGACAGGTTTTCTCAGAATCTGGCAACTCTCAAATTTCCAGCAGATTTTGCTCCATTAAATAAACCCCGTCCTGTCATGAGGCCAACCGCCACAGCTGGGTAAACATTGCAACAGGGGCTACCAACTGGCTGAGCGACCAAGTAATCACGATGTGATGAATGGGACTGAATGGAGAGAGAGAGAGAGAGAGAGAGGGCTTGGATATGTCATTGCAGGAAAATTACAGGTGTTTTACGGCTCGGTCTCATTCAGCAGCTCCACGGCCATCTTCCATTTAGGAATGTGCTTTGTCATCAAGACAACAAGAAATCCTTGTTGTGTATACTCTGGGTCATGTGACTCCTATTTGGTACGTACTAAAATTTAAATGTCCCTCCTAAACCCTCTTCATGTCCGCCTACATCTCTCCTTCTGCATCCATAGCTCCCCCCCCCCCCCCTCTCTCTCTTTCTCTCAGGCTGCTGCTTCCAGCCAACATCCCAGCAGACCTCAGCGGCAATTGTTTTCCATTTCTCCATCCTTCCCTCAGCACAATGGCTGTTTGACCGAGGTGAAGGAGCACACACACACACACACACACACACACACACACACACACTATACAATGCAATGGTACCAACAGACGCAACAACCAAGTGGACAGGTCAGAAACGCATTTCCAGGCATAAAGATGCACACCGGCCTCCATTCACATGTATAGTGCAGATAAACAGACACACACAGACGGCTCATTATCGAGCCCTTATCTCCCCTACTGTCCTCTCTGATCATTACTGTCCTAACTACAGCAAGCTGCTCCGACGCTGATAACAGAAACACACACACACACACACATTCGCACAACCGTGTTCTGCTTGACTCGTGGGGACGTCGTTTTGGACGTCGTGGAGGCTCACTCTCACTGTAATGTAATAATTAAAACAAGAACCGTTCAACAAACTCTGGGGTCTTCACAAAAGATCGGGATGGTTGAATCACGCATTCCCCCACACACACACACACACACACACACACAAATAACACCTAATCAGACTGAATGTGGGCTAAAGGACACCTCACCAGCGCTGTTGAAGTGCTCAGACTATGAGCAGTGTGACGGGAAAGACGGGATTATGAGGATGTGCTCGATGTTGCCAGTGACGGCCTCCCCTCTGTGCATCTTCCTCTTCGTTTGTTCGTCTCCCTCACTCTTCTCCTTCTCTTCAGCTCGTCTCTTTTAGATACGTACGATACATCTTCTTCCCTTCTTGTCATTATTCTTTCCCTCCTAAAACTGCTCCTCTTTTTTTATGTCTCCCTCTCTGTATTGAAATTCTGTTTCTGCCTTTTCCTTTAAACTCTTTGTTTTCATTAATTTTTTTACAATACCCTCCGTGCCGAGCCGTGCTTTGGTTCTGTCGGGTTCTGGCATTATTTTAACACTATTAACATTACAATTTGTTTTTATTTTCAAAATGACAGGAGCGAAAAATGCCATATAATAAACAGCGAACTAACCTCGACCGCTCGGGAAATGCGGGAAAATGTCGGGAAATATCAAACCTCAGTAAAAACGTTATAAATGACCTCACTCTCGGTTAGTAAGTAGTTATTACAAGTGTTGTTTTTTCTTGCGTTTACTCTTTTCACCCGATTCAATACCCATAGATTGATCTTTGTAAAACTGGAACAGACAAAACAATTTATAAAATGAATTAAGAAGTTCAACATACTTTCGAAATCGTCTCCAGCAGAAGGGGCACTTTTCTCATCCAGGGATAAAGGGGAGGAGCTTGAGCACCACGAGGGGTCTACCTGTGCACGTGCCGACATGAACACCGACCCAACGGCAACCGTTCATTCCCTTCCCAGAGCGTTACTAATCGACGGTAGGACTGTTCACATGAGGCTGTTGAGTGAAGGCTCTTAATTACCTTCGCATTGAAAATGCGGAAGGTTATGTTTTGATCGCTGTGTATTTATTTATTTATTTGTATCCGTGTTACTCGCAGAACTCAAAAAGTGTTTAACCGAATCGCATGAAATTTGGTGGGATGATTGTTTATTATCCGGGGACCATTTGATTAGATTTTGGGATCGATCGGGTCAAAGGTCAAGGTCATGGAAAGGTCAAAACCTTCTTTTTACCATAACACGGTCAATTTATATCCAATTGGCATGCAACTAATGCCAACATTTTCATAATTCAATGCCCAATCTTGTGATATGCGATGGTATGCGCTCTACCGAGTGCCCATTCTAGTTGCCTGAAGTAATAACTTTTAAGTGCTGGCTGGAGCTCTGTGGGTTCGGTCTTCTCCCGCTGTGGCCATTTTCCTGAAAGGTAATTTTCACTTCACGTCTCCATGACCCTTTCTAAGAGCTTTTTGGTTGAAATCCAAACAGTTTTTTGATGAGGCCGTTGTTGCAATATTACACGATCAGACAGGTTTTTAAAACAGTTGCTTCTGGTCTGTTGAGAACATCAGCTCAGAGGGCTGTCGTTAAAAGGCTTTGGTGGTGCGCCAGGATTGGTGATTCGATTACAGAGACTCAGTCGTCAAGTGTCTCTGCGTCTACTTTCTCTTTTCGTGACCCTTTTATCACTTTTTGCTTTCCAGTCTTGTCATAATTGGCAACTGACGACAAACACTACGAACTCGAGCGGAGCACTTTGACGTACGGCTATTTAAAAACATGTGAGAGAAAAAGAACCAGGAGTCTGTTCAAGGGCTTTGATAAAAGGAGGGACTCAAGAGGGAAGGTGACTTATGAGAAGGGGATGAGACAGTAAAAGAATGCATGTACACTACCGTTCAAAAGTTTGGGGTCACTTAGAAATGTCTTTATTTTTCAAAGAAAAGCACTGTTTTTTCGATAAAGATAACATTAATCAAAAATACACACTATACATTGTTAATGTGGTAAATGACTATTCTAGGTGGAAACGTCTGGTTTCTAATGAAATATCTCCAGAGGTGTATAGAGGCCCATTTCCATCAACTATCACTCCAGTGTTCTAATGGTACATTGTGTTTGATAATCACCTTAGAAGACTAATGTCTGATGAGAAAACTCTTGTGCAATTATGTTAGCACAGCTGAAAACAGTTATGCTGGTGATATAAGCGATACAACTGGCCTTCCTTTGAGCTTGAAATTTATAGAACAAAATTAATACTTCAAATATTAATCATTATTTCTAACCTTGTCAATGACTTGACATTTTATATTAATTTGATAAATAAAAGTGTGATTTTTCATGGAAGACACGAAATTGTCTGGGTGACCCCAAACTTTTGAACGGTAGTGTACATCATGTCTGTATGAATATGTCTGTGAGTGTGTCTGTGGACAGTAGCATCTCCCCTCACAGTCACCAGCATGCTCATGCGCTGACATAATAAATTACATTTGAAACTGGAGACTCAAGTCCAATGAAAAGCCGTGGCGCTTTAATTTCTGTTTAATTTACCACATTGAGGTTGACACCTTTATCCAACTGAATTAGAGTAATAACGAATGAGTGGGAGAGAGGACGATGACATCAGTGTGGGTGGCCTTTTCTGTGCTAAGGTCAATTTGCTTTTACCATAAATGTAATCGTCTCCAGCTTTTAATGTTCGTCTCACTCGATCCTGCGCGTTGGCCGTCACGTTACCTTTCATCGAAAGCAAAGATGAAAGCACCACGCTGATGAAATGAGTCATTTAAAAGCTGCCAACGTTTTGCTCAGAAGCTCCCTTCTCTTGTCTCTCCTGATCGTTACGGAATCGACTGACGAGACTGAGGAGAACAAACCGTCTGACTTTGTGCTTTTACGGAGGCTCCGTTTCACCGGATTTCCTTTGATCTGGTGCGATAGACGAGGAAGGCTGAATCTGTCCAACCACACCAGCCTTCCTTTTCCCATCTTCAAGCTCCACTTAAGCTGCTTTCTAATGCGCTGCTACAGCACAATGTTCGATTTCTATGCATTACGTGTTTTGTTGTTGCTTTCATTGGCTGAACTGATTCCATCTGCCCATCTCTGTCTCAGCGCTTCTCTATTCTTTACCTGCTTGTCTACTTGTTTGTTTCAATTTGCTTCAATATGTCAGGCTGGCAGCTCATCTGCTCCTCTAAAGACTGTTCTGCACGTACGTCTGCCTCACTCGCGTCTTCCTTACCGCTCCTCTACACTGGTGTTCTCTCCCCTCAGACTTCCACTGTAGCTTCTCTCTTTAGCTTTCCTTTCTCTGAAACTTCCACTCCACATATCAGAACCGCTCCCCTCTACTCTTCTCTCCCTAGAACCTCCTCAGTCTGTCTTTCTTTCTCTTCCGTGTTACTCTCTCACGCTCTCTCTCTCTCTCTCTCTCCTAACCTCACCCCTCTGCCTCCCAGCTCCAAGCACATCTTATAAATAACAACGCCATAGTTGTTTGGCATTTTGTTGTCACAGTCGTAACACCGCCAGGGGCCATCGACGTGCACTCGGCTGTTTGTACACGCCGACAGCAAAAACAGGAAGGAGGCAACAAAAGGGTGAGGGGTGAGAAGAGGAATCGACATGTTTTCAACCAAGACCAGAGAGAAAACTTCATCTGAACGATGACACAGTGAAAAACAGCCTGGGGTCAAATTGACCCCAAAGAACACCGACATTAAACATTGAATGGGGTCAAATTGACCCTAAAGGTAACAGGAGGGTTAAGACACGACCGGTTTGCAAGTCCTCTCTCGCTCCGTGGTTCTCTGACTCGGTGCGTGCCGAGGGAAAACTGAACATGCAGACGACCTGCTCGCCTTTCATCCATCCATCCATCCATCCATTCTCATCCGCTTATTCCGGGGTCGGGTCGCGGGGGCAGCAGACCCAGCTGGCTGACCCAGACTTCCCTCTCAGCCCGCAACATGTTCCAGCTCATTCTGGGGGATCCCGAGGCGTTCCCAGGCCAGCCGGGCGATGTGATCCCTCCAGCGGGTCGTCTATCAGTCTCTTCTCTCCTCCTTCTCTGCAGCCAAAAACTCTTTCGACTAAACCAAAATTCAATTATGTTTCTCCAACCCGAAACAACTCTTCCCGATCTTTTCCTGCCTCCTTGACCCCCTTTGCCCCCCCCCCCCTCCCACCCTTCTCCCAACACTTTGTTGACTACTTTACAAACAAGAAGGATGACATCGTGGCTCTTGAACGTCACATACTCATGGCATCTTTTGTAATTTGGCACCACTTGGCTGGCAACCCTCATTTGAATCGTGTCAACGATGTGCAGAGCTGGGTCAGTGTGGGCTCCTGCATGTCAACACGTGTTATTTGTTGCTTTGCGGTTGAATGGCCATCCTCCTCTGCTCTATTGAAGCCTGGACTGCATGTATAAGTACGGCTCATGGCTCCATGTTTTTCTATGTGACAATGTGAGTTTGCTACCTCCTATCTCTGATACACTCGGATACGATCCACAGCATTTCATTGTGCATATATTGTCCACAATACATTGAGCAGATTATAGGTTTTTGCCGTATATGCACTTTATATACATAAAGCCAAAAAGTGTCATAGGATAACACATTTTGGATTCATAAAGGCATTTGTAATTGGTATAATCTGTTGTTGTTAAATGTACACAGCTTTTAACAGATCCCTTGCGTCCGTCACTCTGTGTCATTAAAGTAATTAATATGAGTAATGCTGCCTTGCCCTTGGGTAGAGGCCAGTCTTTTGAAACCATACAAAATCAGTAAGCAGCATTCGTAAGCTCCTAAAACCACACTGGTACAATTAGCTTTGATTCAATGGAGCTGGGATAATTAATTCTAAGCTGGTACATACACTGTTCTCTGTGCTCTGTGCTCCATGCTGTGTGACCACAACATGGAATTAGAAGAGCAACCTCCACACACACCCACACAAATACAACAAAGTTAAATATAATGCACACATGCAGGTTTTAAGAATATTTGTAGTGTAATAGCATTTACAGTTTGTTTTGCTGAAAATATTATTTTACAAAAAGAAAATATACAAATGTATAACCTTGTAGAAATCACCACACAAGGATGATGGTTTTTTTTTTATAACATAAGATGAAAACAAGGAGAAAAAAGACACACAAAAAAGACAACAAAAAAACAAGACAAAACAAAACAAATACATTACACAAACTTTTCCCCATCCCACCCCTCCCCTTGTATGGCTCTGTTTCCTTTCATTTATACATCTACGCAGTCTCTACACAGTTTACCTACACCCATCCGTACACATTTATATCTACACAAACCAATACAGCACTCACAACAAAATAAAACCAAAATAAAAAATAAATAACCTGCAGCGGACTTAATTTGACGCCGGTCTCACACCACCACGATCAGCCAAGTCCAGAGATGGCAGAATATCTATGATATTTATGTTTTTCTGTATTGACGCTAAAGTCGCAATAACTCCAAAACAAGCTCATTGTTTGAGAATGTACGATGCTTCAAAAAATAATTTTAATAAAGAAAGATGGACAACTGGGAAATGCTTTGACTTGTGATTAAGGCTGACGAGAGGAGAGAAACAGGAAGACAGAAAACAAAATAAAAGAATGACACTAAACTAATACTATCCCTCTAGCAAGCGAACAAGCCGTCACACAAATATCGAGTCAACCAGCCGAAAATATGATGTTTCATCCTCTCTTGCAATTTAGAGCTCAGTCTGATGACTTGGATATTGTGCCTGACAGACAGCATGGGGACACATAGATGTACAGAAGGGTTGATACAAAACTAGGATGGCAGAAGAAATATGCATTAACCCTCCTGTTACCTTTAAGGTCAATTTGACCCCATTCAATGTTTAATGTCGGTGTTCTTTGGGGTCAATTTGACCCCAGGCTGTTTGTCACTGTGTCAAACATATAAGAAATATCAACTTTTTTATATATTTAAAGGGCTATTTAGGTAGTCAACAAACACACAAAAAGTACCTCACACTTAAACTTGGAAAACAATATTAATTCTAATAATTTTCTGGAGGTTTTAATTGCTGGAGTCAAATTGACCCCACGGGTAAAATATGTCAGTAAATATCAAGGTAACAGGAGGGTTAAACATTGAATGGGGTCAAATTGACCCTACAGTAACAGGAGGGTTAAGAACATTAGAAGCTAGTGTCATATGTAAAAACACATCAGAATGACAGAAAGAGTCAATAAAAGGAAAACAAGTTAATGTATTGAATGAAAGGAGACCTGAAGACTGACAGATCAAGATAGAGAAACAGAGATACTAGCTGTAGATTATAGGCCAATTTCACATGTGACCTCAAGCCACCGTCTACCCAGCCAATCGCAGAACAAAAAACTCTGATGTGAACCAGTGACCTCGTAAAAGCAGCACCAACGGGAAGAGTTATAATGATGACTTGAGAGAGAGAGAGTGTGTGTGTGTGTGTGTGTGTGTGTGTGTGTGTGTGTGTGTCTGCACGGGAGGTAAGAGCATCATTTATTAATGTTGCTTGAGTTTATCGTGGGTGGCTAACGGCTTTAACGGCATTTCAAAGCATGAAAGTGAGGATGTGTGAAAGCAATTCTTCACATTTATTGTTGTACAGCTCCTGTGGACAGACATTTATGCATCTTGAGAATGAGGGAAAACACTTTATTTTCTTTTGTTAAAAAAACATCATTAGGCACCATTTCTTTATGATAACTTTTAGGCATTTTTAATGCATTTTCATTTCGTTAACAGCCCTCTATATGCTTTCCCACTGCTGGGGGCTCACAGTTGGCAATTTTTTGCAAAATTCAGACACACTAAAGCAAGCAAAGGTAGTGAAAGGCCAGATGAGTTTCCAGCAGACGAGGAAAGCAATCGATTCTAGTGTGCATATTTGTTTTGACTTGGAGTTTCTGGGATTTATACGATGAAAACAAACTTGGAAAAGTTCCTACATTATATTTTCATTCTTTTCTGGAATCTCCTTACACTAAAGCACATACTGAGTCGTAATTAAAACTGAATTAGGCGAGCAAAGACCATGCTGTTCAGACTTAGCACCTTCTGCTTCTACTGCCCTGGACTGTGATGTTGCCTGTTTGTGCTATAAATGTGGTAAAACCATAAGATCGTTGCTTTCATCCATCAGAGAAAGGTGAGAAATCATAGATTATGTTCTTTGAATGTTAAACATTCTTCTCCATAGTTAATTATACCTATATCATTTGTTTGTGAAAAAGAAAAGGTTGCATCTTGAAGGTTTCATCAACAACAAGTCAACTTTCTATTTATTTGTTAAACGCTGTACATCTAGAAATGCAGAAATAGACTCTGTGGCGCCGTAATGGACAACATTAAATTGCACACAGATGTAGATAAGCTCCATGGGAAGATCTCAGAGAGTGGGTAACAATTAAACCTGTCACTCATAATTATCAAGATTTTCCCATTAACCTTATTTTTACACTAATATATAGATATGTAGATATTAAATGTGTTTTGATTGTTAGTTACCTATTTACTACTTTGAGTTGTCAGTAGTGGAACCCTGCACATATTGGTACTCTATAACTTTAGCAATGTATAAAGAATACG
Organism: Pseudoliparis swirei; assembly: GCF_029220125.1. NCBI lineage: Eukaryota > Metazoa > Chordata > Actinopteri > Perciformes > Liparidae > Pseudoliparis > Pseudoliparis swirei. Next base: position 3,157,578 of record NC_079400.1, on the reverse strand, counting down.
TCACATTTCTAGGTACACAAGTTGCTCATATTCTTCTTCTGTTGTTTTATAAACATACAATTATATACATACTTTGAATCGTGTCAACGATGTGCAGAGCTGGGTCAGTGTGGGCTCCTGCATGTCAACACGTGTTATTTGTTGCTTTGCGGTTGAATGGCCATCCTCCTCTGCTCTATTGAAGCCTGGACTGCATGTATAAGTACGGCTCATGGCTCCATGTTTTTCTATGTGACAATGTGAGTTTGCTACCTCCTATCTCTGATACACTCGGATACGATCCACAGCATTTCATTGTGCATATATTGTCCACAATACATTGAGCAGATTATAGGTTTTTGCCGTATATGCACTTTATATACATAAAGCCAAAAAGTGTCATAGGATAACACATTTTGGATTCATAAAGGCATTTGTAATTGGTATAATCTGTTGTTGTTAAATGTACACAGCTTTTAACAGATCCCTTGCGTCCGTCACTCTGTGTCATTAAAGTAATTAATATGAGTAATGCTGCCTTGCCCTTGGGTAGAGGCCAGTCTTTTGAAACCATACAAAATCAGTAAGCAGCATTCGTAAGCTCCTAAAACCACACTGGTACAATTAGCTTTGATTCAATGGAGCTGGGATAATTAATTCTAAGCTGGTACATACACTGTGCTCTGTGCTGTGTGACCACAACATGGAATTAGAAGAGCAACCTCCACACACACCCACACAAATACAACAAAGTTAAATATAATGCACACATGCAGGTTTTAAGAATATTTGTAGTGTAATAGCATTTACAGTTTGTTTTGCTGAAAATATTATTTTACAAAAAGAAAATATACAAATGTATAACCTTGTAGAAATCACCACACAAGGATGATGGTTTTTTTTTTATAACATAAGATGAAAACAAGGAGAAAAAAGACACACAAAAAAGACAACAAAAAAACAAGACAAAACAAAACAAATACATTACACAAACTTTTCCCCATCCCACCCCTCCCCTTGTATGGCTCTGTTTCCTTTCATTTATACATCTACGCAGTCTCTACACAGTTTACCTACACCCATCCGTACACATTTATATCTACACAAACCAATACAGCACTCACAACAAAATAAAACCAAAATAAAAAATAAATAACCTGCAGCGGACTTAATTTGACGCCGGTCTCACACCACCACGATCAGCCGAGTCCAGAGATGGCAGAATATCTATGATATTTATGTATTTCTGTATTGACGCTAAAGTCGCAATAACGCCAAAACAAGCTCATTGTTTGAGAATGTACGATGCTCAAAAAAAATTTTTAATAAAGAAAGATGGACAACTGGGAGATGCTTTGACTTGTGATTAAGGCTGACGAGAGGAGAGAAACAGGAAGACAGTAAACAAAATAAAAGAATGACACTAAACTAATACTATCCCTCTAGCAAGCGAACAAGCCGTCACACAAATATCGAGTCAACCAGCCGAAAATATGATGTTTCATCCTCTCTTGCAATTTAGATCTCAGTCTGATGACTTGGATATTGTGCCTGACAGACAGCATGGGGACACACAGATGTACAGAAGGGTTGATACAAAACTAGAATGGCAGAAGAAATATGCATTAAACATTGAATGGGGTCAAATTGACCCTAAGGTAACAGGAGGGTTAAGAACATTAGAAGCTAGTGTCATATGTAAAAACACATCAGAATGACAGAAAGAGTCAATAAAAGGAAAACAAGTTAATGTATTGAATGAAAGGAGACCTGAAGACTGACAGATCAAGATAGAGAAACAGAGATACTAGCTGTAGATTATAGGCCAATTTCACATGTGACCTCAAGCCACCGTCTACCCAGCCAATCGCAGAACAAAAAACTCCGATGTGAACCAGTGACCTCGTAAAAGCAGCACCAACGGGAAGAGTTATAATGATGACTTGAGAGAGAGAGTGTGTGTGTGTGTGTGTGTGTCTGCACGGGAGGTAAGAGCATCATTTATTAATGTTGCTTGAGTTTATCGTGGGTGGCTAACGGCTTTAACGGCATTTCAAGGCATGAAAGTGAGGATGTGTGATAGCAATTCTTCACATTTATTGCTACTGTGGACAGACATTTATGCAGCTTGAGAATGAGGGAAAACACTTTATTTTCTTTTGTTAAAAAAACATCATTAGGCACCATTTCTTTATGATAACTTTTAGGCATTTTTAATGCATTTTCATTTCGTTAACATCCCTCTATATGCTTTCCCACTGCTGGGGGCTCACAGTTGGGTGCAAAATTCAGACACACTAAAGCAAGCAAAGGTAGTGAAAGGCCAGATGAGTTTCCAGCAGACGAGGAAAGCAATCGATTCTAGTGTGCATATTTGTTTTGACTTGGAGTTTCTGGGATTTATACGATGAAAACAAACTTGGAAAAGTTCCTACATTATATTTTCATTCTTTTCTGGAATCTCCTTACACTAAAGCACATACTGAGTCGTAATTAAAACTGAATTAGGCGAGCAAAGACCATGCTGTTCAGACTTAGCACCTTCTGCTTATACTGCCCTGGACTGTGATGTTGCATGTTTGTGCTATAAATGTGGTAAAACCATAAAATCGTTGCTTTCATCCATCAGAGAAAGGTGAGAAATCATAGATTATGTTCTTTGAATGTTAAACATTCTTCTCCATAGTTAATTATACCTATATCATTTGTTTGTGAAAAAGAAAAGGTTGCATCTTGAAGGTTTCATCAACAACAAGTCAACTTTCTATTTATTTGTTAAACGCTGTACATCTAGAAATGCAGAAATAGACTCTGTGGCGCCGTAATGGACAACATTAAATTGCACACAGATGTAGATAAGCTCCATGGGAAGATCTCAGAGAGTGGGTAACAATTAAACCTGTCACTCATAATTATCAAGATTTTCCCATTAACCTTATTTTTACACTAATATATAGATATGTAGATATTAAATGTGTTTTGATTGTTAGTTACCTATTTACTACTTTGAGTTGTCAGTAGTGGAACCCTGCACATATTGGTACTCTATAACTTTACGGTTCCACATTTCTAGGTACACAAGTTGCTCATATTCTTCTTCTGTTGTTTTATAAACATACAATTATATACATACAATGTATCTGCAGCATTAAAGCCATCATAAGTTCAGTGTCAACAGAGTGACTTCACTAACTGCACTTCCTGCCGCCCAGATATCCATAACGGTTTCATTTGAACAGACCTGGTATTTGTTTGTTTATTACTATGAAGTTCTTAATGGTATAATTACCAGTTACGGCAGGCGTTGCCAGAATCAGATACACCAGAATGTAACTATTTAACTAATTTGTAACTTCAAACTATGAATTAACACCTTTATGCCAAACAGTCAAGTTGCAGTTTCCATAAAAATTACTATATTATCAGAGATGTGTGTGAAATTCTCATAATAGGCCGATTAGTTATTAAAGATGTGACATGTGACCAGCAAAATGTGATCGTCAATGATTTAAAGTTATTGTCAGTGCTTCATTTGAAGATATGCCCTCCGTGTGAATGGAACTGCAAACAACCCAAAACAATGTCTTCAGCCATGGTTGTTGCGTGTGTGTGAGCGTGTGTGTGCGTGTGTGTGTGTGTGTGGCGTGTGTGTGTCGTGTGTGTGTGTGTGGCGTACGTGTGTGTGTGCGTGTAAGTATTGTGTGTGTGTGAGTGTGCGTGTGTGTGTGCGTGTGCTGGCGTGTGTGTGTAAAAAATAATTTTAATAAAGAAAGATGGACAACTGGGAAATGCTTTGACTTGTGATTAAGGCTGACGAGAGGAGAGAAACAGGAAGACAGAAAACAAAATAAAAGAATGACACTAAACTAATACTATCCTCTAGCAAGAACAATGTCACACAAATATCGAGTCAACCAGCCGAAAATATGATGTTTCATCCTCTCTTGCAATTTAGAGCTCAGTCTGATGACTTGGATATTGTGCCTGACAGACAGCATGGGGACACATAGATGTACAGAAGGGTTGATACAAAACTAGGATGGCAGAAGAAATATGCATTAAACATTGAATGGGGTCAAATTGACCCTACAGTAACAGGAGGGTTAAGAACATTAGAAGCTAGTGTCATATGTAAAAACACATCAGAATGACAGAAAGAGTCAATAAAAGGAAAACAAGTTAATGTATTGAATGAAAGGAGACCTGAAGACTGACAGATCAAGATAGAGAAACAGAGATACTAGCTGTAGATTATAGGCCAATTTCACATGTGACCTCAAGCCACCGTCTACCCAGCCAATCGCAGAACAAAAAACTCTGATGTGAACCAGTGACCTCGTAAAAGCAGCACCAACGGGAAGAGTTATAATGATGACTTGAGAGAGAGTGTGTGTGTGTGTGTGTGTGTGTGTGTGTGTGTGTGTCTGCACGGGAGGTAAGAGCATCATTTATTAATGTTGCTTGAGTTTATCGTGGGTGGCTAACGGCTTTAACGGCATTTCAAAGCATGAAAGTGAGGATGTGTGAAAGCAATTCTTCACATTTATTGTTGTACAGCTCCTGTGGACAGACATTTATGCATCTTGAGAATGAGGGAAAACACTTTATTTTCTTTTGTTAAAAAAACATCATTAGGCACCATTTCTTTATGATAACTTTTAGGCATTTTTAATGCATTTTCATTTCGTTAACATCCCTCTATATGCTTTCCCACTGCTGGGGGCTCACAGTTGGCAATTTTTTGCAAAATTCAGACACACTAAAGCAAGCAAAGGTAGTGAAAGGCCAGATGAGTTTCCAGCAGACGAGGAAAGCAATCGATTCTAGTGTGCATATTTGTTTTGACTTGGAGTTTGGGATTTATACGATGAAAACAAACTTGGAAAAGTTCCTACATTATATTTTCATTCTTTTCTGGAATCTCCTTACACTAAAGCACATACTGAGTCGTAATTAAAACTGAATTAGGCGAGCAAAGACCATGCTGTTCAGACTTAGCACCTTCTGCTTCTACTGCCCTGGACTGTGATGTTGCCTGTTTGTGCTATAAATGTGGTAAAACCATAAGATCGTTGCTTTCATCCATCAGAGAAAGGTGAGAAATCATAGATTATGTTCTTTGAATGTTAAACATTCTTCTCCATAGTTAATTATACCTATATCATTTGTTTGTGAAAAAGAAAGGTTGCATCTTGAAGGTTTCATCAACAACAAGTCAACTTTCTATTTATTTGTTAAACGCTGTACATCTAGAAATGCAGAAATAGACTCTGTGGCGCCGTAATGGACAACATTAAATTGCACACAGATGTAGATAAGCTCCATGGGAAGATCTCAGAGAGTGGGTAACAATTAAACCTGTCACTCATAATTATCAAGATTTTCCCATTAACCTTATTTTTACACTAATATATAGATATGTAGATATTAAATGTGTTTTGATTGTTAGTTACCTATTTACTACTTTGAGTTGTCAGTAGTGGAACCCTGCACATATTGGTACTCTATAACTACGTCACATTTCTAGGTACACAAGTTGCTCATATTCTTCTTCTGTTGTTTTATAAACATACAATTATATACATACAATGTATCTGCAGCATTAAAGCCATCATAAGTTCAGTGTCAACAGAGTGACTTCACTAACTGCACTTCCTGCCGCCCAGATATCCATAACGGTTTCATTTGAACAGACCTGGTATTTGTTTGTTTATTACTATGAAGTTCTTAATGGTATAATTACCAGTTACGGCAGGCGTTGCCAGAATCAGATACACCAGAATGTAACTATTTAACTAATTTGTAACTTCAAACTATGAATTAACACCTTTATGCCAAACAGTCAAGTTGCAGTTTCCATAAAAATTACTATATTATCAGAGATGTGTGTGAAATTCTCATAATAGGCCGATTAGTTATTAAAGATGTGACATGTGACCAGCAAAATGTGATCGTCAATGATTTAAAGTTATTGTCAGTGCTTCATTTGAAGATATGCCCTCCGTGTGAATGGAACTGCAAACAACCCAAAACAATGTCTTCAGCCATGGTTGTTGCGTGTGTGTGAGCGTGTGTGTGTGTGTGTGTGAGCGTGTGTGTGTGTGAGCGTGTGTGTGAGCGTGTGTGTGAGCGTGTGTGTGTGAGCGTGTGTGTGAGCGTGTGTGTGTGTGAGCGTGTGTGTGAGCGTGTGTGTGTGTGAGCGTGTGCGTGTGTGTGTGAGCGTGTGTGTGCGTGTGTGTGTGAGCGTGTGAGCATGTGTGTGTGAGCGTGTGTGTGTGTGAGCGTGTGTGTGAGCGTGTGTGTGTGTGAGCGTGCATGTGTGTGTGCGTGTGAGCGTGTGTGTGTCTGAGCGTGTGTGTGTGTGAGTGTGTGTGTGTGTGTGAGCGTGTGTAAGTAAGTAAGTAAAAGTTTATTTATATAGCGCCCTTCGCAGTACGAATACACAGAGTGCTTTACAATAAAAACAATAAAAACAGTAAAAACAGTACAACATCATCAATATCATCATGTTAAACAAAGCAGCAAGGTGCAGAAGCCAGTGCTACATTACAAATTGCTGGTGCATTACCTCCAGTACACAAGACTTTTGAGCAGTCACAAACGCAGTAGAAGAAACCAACAAACAGTAAATTAAACATAGAGAGCAGAAAACCGATAACACACAGAAACCTAACCCAGAAATGCCTGTTTGTAGAGATGTGTTTTTAGCTGATTTCTGAAGCTATTTTCGGACTGAGCTGCTCTCAACACCTGCGGAAGTGTGTTCCACAGGCGTGGGGCCACTGCAGCAAAGGACCGATCGCCTTTTGGTTTAATCGTGTGCGCGGCACTGCCAGGAGCCCCTGGTCAGCTGACCGTAAGGACCGGCTGGGGGTGTGCTGTATGATGAGGTCATGTATATAACTGGGGGCGAGGCCGTGTATGGACTTAAAGGTAAAGAGAAGTACTTTGTACTGGATCCTGTACTGGATTGGTAACCAGTGTAGGGCAGCCAGTATAGGGGTAATGTGACACGATTTCTTTGACCTGGTGAGTAATCTGGCAGCTGCATTTTGAACCAGTTGGAGGCGGTTTATGGATGCCTGGTTTAGACAGGTGAACAGTGAGTTGCAATAATCCAGTCTGGAGGATACAAAGGCATGTATAGCCATTTCCATCTCAGAGTGGGCGATGATGGAACGCAATTTCGCGATGTTTCGCAGGTGGAAAAAGCAATTGCGACTCAGAGTCTTGACGTGTTTATCCAGCAGCATTGCCTGGTCAAAATGAATACCGAGGTTTTTGATGGTTGGGTGGACATTATTTTTGAGAGGGCCCAGATGTTCTAGTACCCTGGCTCTGGTGCCATCGGAGGCGATGACCAACACCTCGGTCTTGGTTGCATTTAACTGCAGGAGGTTGTTAGCCATCCAACCCCCGATGGCGGCTAAACACTCCATCAGGATGCTGAGGGACTGCATATGCTCCGGTTTAAAAGAGCAAAGCAGCTGGATGTCGTCAGCATAAAGGTGGTATGTGATGCCAGAGAATGTTCTGATCAGCTGACCCAATGGGATCACTAATAGGGCAAAGAGTAACGGGGCCAGCACCGAGCCTTGTGGTACCCCGCAGTGCAGAGGGGCGGAGTCGGATTTATATGGACCAGCTGACACTGAGAAATGTCTCTCACTGAGGTAAGAGGCAAACCATTTTAGTGCTAGACCTGACACCCCAACCCAGTTCTTTAGCCTATCTAGGAGAATACTATGGTCGACTGTGTCAAAAGCTGCACTCAGGTCTAGCAGGACCAGAACAGAACTTTTGCCACAGTCGGAGGCCATCATGATGTCATTAGATACTCCAAGAAGGGCAGACTCGGTGGAGTGTTTCTTACGGAAACCGGATTGAAACTTGTCACCAATATTGTGTGTGGCCAGGTGGAGGTTAAATTGGTTAGCTACAACTTTCTCCAGTACCTTTGAAATAAAAGGTAGCTTAGATATGGGCCTGTAGTTTAGGGGAGGAGGGGTCCAGGTTGGGCTTTTTGAGGAGAGGTTGGACAGCCGCCTGCTTAAAATAAGAAGGCACCACACCCGTGACCAGAGACATGTTTATAATTTTGACCAGACTGGGGGCAACAGAAGAGATAGCTTCTTTTAGCAGGGAGGTGGGCAGGATGTCTAGGGGACTAGAGGAGGTCTTCATGGCATTTACTACCTCCAACACCTCCTCCAGCTCAACAGGTGAGAAGTTGCTCATTGATGGTACGGAACCTGGACTGGGGACCGGGGGGCAGGGGGAGGGGGTGATGTTGGCTCTAACATCTGCAATCTTGTTTACAAAAAACAACAGGAAGGTGTTACATTCCTTGTCTGAAGACACAGGAATCGATGGAAGAGGCGAGCCACGATTTTGCTGATGGTGTTAAATAACACTTTGGGGTTGTTTTTGCTGGAGATAATGAGGTTTTTAAAGTAAGCAGCCCTAGTAGTTTCCACCAGAGTGTTAAAATCAGCTGTGAGATCTTTATAGAAGAGTCGATGGACTTCTAGGTTAGCAGCTCTCCACCGTCTCTCAGCTCTGCGCCGTTGTAGCCTGAGCGCATAGATTTCCTCATTCATCCAGGGAGATGGATTAGTTGGACGGACAGAGCGAGTGACAAGGGGAGCTACACTATCCAGAATGGCTGCGCAGTGGGCGTTAAACAAGCTCACTGCGCAGTCCACGTCATCAGACTGCGCCATCAAAACATTGCTGGGGAAACTAGTTCTGAAATTCACTACAGCTTTGTTATTTATAATGCGAGATATTTTCACACGTTTTTCTGGCACAAAATCATTGTCAAAAGATAAACTGAACATTACGGACATGTGGTCGGATAACAGCATATCTTCAATGCATACATTGTGAATGTGTGTGTGTGAGCGTGTGTGTGTGTGAGTGTGTGTGTGTGTGAGCGTGTGTGTGTGAGCGTGTGTGTGTGTGTGTGAGCGTGTGTGTGTGTGCGTGTGTGTGTGAGCGTGCATGTGTGTGTGCGTGTGTGAGCGTGTGTGTGTGTGAGTGTGCGTGTGTGTGAGCGTGTGTGTGTGAGCGTGTGTGTGTGAGCGTGTGTGTGCGTGTGTGTGTGTGTGTGTGTGAGCGTGTGTGAGTGTGTGTGTGCGTGTGTGATTACCTGTATTTGTCCTGAGTGAACACAGGAATGACAGAGGGCTGAAGGACCGTGATCTCTACTCGAGTTGTGCTTTCCCTCACTGGCTCACCATCATCATACGCCACCACCACCAGCTGTCAATCACAGACACAACCAGGTTAACACACAACCAGGTTAACACAGTCACATGGTGTCCACAGTGCTGACATTGCAAAGATATCAGCTCACGCCATTTCACAGCGTGCTGACGGCAGAGACAGACAAATGCAGGCCGATAATAAACCAAAATGAACGTCTACATTTCTGTTGCCAGCGTTCTGAAAGCCCGACATCTGCACGGGAACTGGAGAACAGAATAACACGGTCGCTCCAATCGGCTTCGGCCAATCGGCTTGCAGCGCCGTCACTGCGAGCCAAACACTCAAAGTCACGACTGTTTGCCCTCCTGGCTCCTGATTGGTGGAACGAGCTCCCCACGGACATCAGGAGAGCAGAACGTCTCGTCATTTCCCGCCGCACACTAAAAACACATCTTTTTTAAAACTATTTCTTGAATGAAAACAGATGAGCACTTCAGTGGCACTTGAACGACATTATTAGTTATTGCACTTTATAGTTTGAGTTTCTTGAAAAAGTTGTTTGTAGTCACGGTTGAATGCATTTATAGTGAGTCGCTTTGGATAAAAGCATCAGCTAAATGAAATGGAAAATGAGGGTTCTTCTTCTTCTTCTTCTTCATTTAATCGAGGTGTAACTACTGTTAACCGGGCCCAAAGGATTCCTAATGAAAGCCACAATTAATTATCAAGTTATTAAAATACTATCTTCCCTCCATCTTATTTAGTCAGTCATTGCTCCTCATAATGCACTGATAACTCTTTAACTGCTGGAAACTTACTCACATTGTTGGAACATGTGGTAGTTTAAGGCCCTTCTTAAAAGCACAATGCCTTTCTTTACTGCACTGCATATTTTAAATGGGTTGCTTCTTCGTTATAAATCAGTTGTTAGCCTTGAACACTTATTCCTGCCAACCTGCTCCAGAGACATCGATGAAAATACGCTGCGGTGCCGTTATAAAGCGATGCAAGGAAACGAGATAGAAATGTTCTACATATCGATGAGATTGTCATCTGTCGTTTATAAATGATACCTTGGACAGTTTTTATCTCGGTGATTATCCCAAAATGTGTTGGACCGATTCATTTTGTTCCAGCTAAACGAGGTAGAATTAGGCCCGAGTGACATCTTCAGGGGACGCTGAATCCTGGTTGTGTTAATTAACGCCCAGTGAAAAGATGAAATTAGAATGTCCCAAAGCCCCAGTGAGGGGTGCAGCTGGCAAAAGGCACTTTTGGAACTAATAGGCTGCTGCGGTATACTATGTACAGGGATAGAGACTCATGAGAGGGCTCTGTACAAAGACACCTTTATGCTTTAGGAATGACACGAGGAAGCAAGTACAACCTGCAAGTACAAAATGATCAGATTAATTTCTAAAGACTTAATTCATGTGATGCGGTCCCAATCTTCCACCTTCTAAACCCCAATATCCCAAAATTAAAGCACAACAGAGACGCGGTAATGATGCGTCTATTGGACGACAGTCCCAGTGTTCACAGTTAGAATAGATCCATTTGAATAATTGGGTATATTATTAAGTGATGCTGCATACTGTATTTACATTATGATAAACAGTAGGCTCACTGCAGCGTGGTTCATTTGAATAATACTCAGGCGACATTATAGTTTGATGGAAGTTAATATCTTCTGTGTGGTTTTAATTCAAAGTAAGTTCGACTTGCGACCCCCATCACGCCTGTGAGTGATCAGCAATTCAATGAGATTAAAGTATCCTTTATTCATTACATCTCAGGCATAGGAGGGTAAAATGATTTAGCTTTGGCTCTTCGATATTGCAGCATGATGCAAGGTCAGTGAGGAGCACGGACGACTCGACCCGTTTCCCTCCTCCAATGCTGAACTGCAATAGACGAATATTGCCATCTCTAGAACCCTGCTGCACTTGACTTTAAAAAGCAAAGTTTATATTAAGATTAGGAACACAATTATGCATCGCGTTGTGCATCATAATGAGTTTATTTCTTTTTAACTCCCCAGGAACTCTTCTCACCAGCCCTTGAACTCACCATGTGACCCCTTGTGGGTGTTGCCTAATGGAATACAATGCAGTGTCCGTTAAAGATTCCTGGAGAGCAGTTACAGTGTGCGTGTGCATACTTACGTTGAACTTGAGGTTGGGCTCTTCGTTGAGGTTAACTCTGGTTACAACATTTCCTGTCCGTTCCTCTACATCCAATAAACTGGCGGAGTATGGGAAAGCCTCCTGGTTCACTTTAAAGCGCACTCGACCTGCCGGGGTACCCTGAGGAGAGAACGAGTGCGCTTAGAACGACAGACTTATACGGATGTGGCATAAAAAAAAATTAAAAAAAATTGCATTCTTCTTGGAATACCGACGCACTTACAGGCCATTAACAATGCATACAATTAAATTCAGTTTGGTAATAACCGTGTTATGACTATTACAGTATTTAATATCAAACACAAATATTTTGGGCCTAAACGTCAAACAGTGCGTCTCCGTTCAAGTACAAATGAAGCAGTTAAGACACACATCACTATTTGAATTGTGTTAGGTCAAAGTTTAGGATCATGAATTGACCTTTCAAGTGCTGTTGATATAATGAGCGACCATCAGTGGACTAATCTGACTGAAAATGTCAGGAAATATTCATCAAATCAAGCCAAGGCTTCAGTCCCAGTACTGATAGCAGGTATCGGTACAATACCAGTGTAATAAAGCTGTATACCTCACTGTGTATGTTTAGGTAAGCTCCAGTGTTGCGTTTCATTCAAATAATGAATTGCAAACTCGCTCCGTTGTTAAACAATGTGTGATTAACAAAATAATTACAATTTAGCTGTGTGTCAGTGTAAACCTTGTTAATTCTAGTATATAATGTTCATAACATATACACATATGCACGTTCTCCCCGCGTGGGATCCCTCCGGGGGTCTCCGGCTTCCTCCCACAGTCCCAAAACATGCAGCTTGAGTTAATTGGAGAGTCTAAAATTGTCCGTCGGTGAGAATGTGAGCGTGAATGTTCGTCTGGCTCTACTTGTGCCCTGAGATCAACTGGGATCGGCTCCAGCAGCTTTGAGAATCAAATGGAATAATAAATAAAATAAAAATCTATATAAAATAATAAAAATAATAAAAAAATACATTAAAAAAGAAACTTTCTCTCTCATATATATATATATATATATATATATATATATATTAATGTATTTATTTATTCTGTTATATATATATATATATATTTAAAGGAATTTATTTATTCAGTTATATATATATATATAACTGAATTAATTCAATTGGTCTCATTGTTCTGTTTCAATGTAATTTATTTTTCAATTAGCCAGATGTTGCAGAAGCACTGCTGGGCATCTGTTCCAATGTAAGCTTTTATTATACAACGGCTCGTATTGAGTCACCTAAACTTCACTGCGGCCAATACTTATATTTTACTTTAGTGGTAAATTGTGGTTCTGAAGGGTATAAGTGACACTGACTTCCAAATATGATGTATATATAACCAAGGCTGTTAAGGTGCTGTTTAGTGGAGACTCGAGCTTTGGGAGCCCTCGTATCGCATAGCCTTGACAGTAAAACGTTACTTTTTGACCCAAGAGCCTGGCTTCATGCTTAGACTTCAAGCCTGGATCCATTCAGCTGATGGAGGAAGACGGAAAGCACATTAGTCAAAGGGACATGGGGCTTTTAAAGAGGATATGGGGGAACATCGCCACTGTAGAATATTTCACTGGAGCTGGAAGAGTGAAAAATACGATCATGTCTTCTTGAGCAGTAATACTAGGTAAAGATATACTTTAGTGATTCTGCTCTGTTTTTTATATGAATATTAATTTGGTGATTTACCAGTTGGTGGTTTTTCCGTTCCGATAAAGATGAGTTATTTGTCACATCAGCTGTATTCACACTGCACTTAGACCCCCCCCTTTTTTTTTTACCTTTAAAACCTGGAGTTAACTGCACCAGCTGACTACCCAATGGCTCACAATGGAACTATAAAGTGACCCGCATTGTACAGCGGCAGATTAAACCAGGCAGTATTACAAAGATGGTTTAAGAGCCCAACGGAGGCGTCATTAAGCGCCACACCGGGGTTAAAAACAAACGGCTCGACTGGAGAGCGACACGCAGGCACTGCAGACGGGCGTCGCCGTCTTGCGTTATTCCCAAACACAATTTGGGGGAGCAGACTGTGAAAAAGAGTTTGAAGAGCAGCAGCTGGAAGGGCTCACCGCAGGGTCAGAGTCATTGGCCATCACCGTGGTTACGATGGTTCCCTTGAAAGCATTGGGGGCGACCAGGCCTCGGTACACCGACTGGCTGAATACCGGGGAAAAGTCATTCATGTCCTGGAGCGAAGTAAACAAACACAGTACGGCATTACGATTGTGAACACGCTGTACATCAAGCTGTTTTTGTTTTGTATAAAGTGGCTATAATTGAAAAACACTTTTAAATACTAATGATGTGCAAAATGACTTTGTTTGGCCTTTTGCTCTCATTTAAATTCTTAAATTCGACTTTATTCTCATCTTCACTTTCTCTCTCCGCTCCTGTGGTTTCATTCTTCATCGGTTCCTTAACATCTGGTCTCCCCAAAGGAACATAAGCGACAGCCGTTTAAAGTATCAACGGCCCACAACCAAATGTAAATGTTGAATCTTTTGGGGATTTAGAAAAATATGCATTTATCTGCGAGGAGAAAGAATGTGTCAGCCAGCGGGCGTAAAACCTGTGGGTCTTTTTTTTTCTTCAATATAAGCAGCTGTTAGCTGAAGAAGCAGGAGCACGTTTGAAAGTGAGTTATACACAGAATTAAAGGGACAGAAATTGGTCGTGAGTGACGTTGGTTACTCATGTATAACTCATCAATAAGGCGATGCATAATGAGAATGCTAGCACGAGTGGAGTCAGCATTAGCTTTGCTAAGTTTAGGAATGACTGAAAGGGTTGCTTGGTGGTTAAATGACTTTGAAAGGTGCAATATAACAGCTTGAAGTAAAGCGGCTGTGGACAGGAGCAGCAAACGTATTTTTAACCATCTCAAAAAAGCCAATCGAAAAAGTCGTAAGTCACAGGTTAAAGTGAAAATGGTGTTCCGTAGGACTTACACTACCGTTCAAAAGTTTGGGATCACCCAGACAATTTCGTGTCTTCCATGAAAAATCACACTTTTATTTATCAAATGAATATAAAATATAGTCAAGACATTGACAAGGTTAGAAATAATGATTAATATTTGAAGTATTAATTTTGTTCTTCAAACTTCAAGCTCAAAGGAAGGCCAGTTGTATAGCTTATATCACCAGCATAACTGTTTTCAGCTGTGCTAACATAATTGCACAAGGGTTTTCTCATCAGATATTAGTCTTCTAAGGCGATGATCAAACACAATGTACCATTAGAACACTGGAGTGATAGTTGATGGAAATGGGCCTCTGTACACCTCTGGAGATATGTCATTAGAAACCAGACGTTTCCACCTAGAATAGTCATTTACCACATTAACAATGTATAGAGTGTATTTCTGATTAATTTAATGTTATCTTTATTGAAAAAACAGTGCTTTTCTTTGAAAAATAAAGTCATTTCTAAGTGATCCCAAACTTTTGAACGGTAGTGTATATAAAGTTTTACGGAATAACCTTTTCACTTTACCCTGTCCTCGCGCAGCCCTTTCCAAACAGGAACTGAAGCCGTTATAGCCCCACCCTTTAATAGAGAGTATAAACACCCACCCACTCACCGTGATCCAGACAGTAACGGAGGCGAGTCCCGGAGGCATGCTGCCCTCTGTGTCCGTGGCCTCCACTGTGAATGTGAATGTGGGCTCTGGTTCACTCAGAGCTTCATAGTCCAGCACTCTGAGAACCGACAGCTCTCCCGTCACCGGGTCAATGCGGAACAGCCGAGCAATCCCCTGGTCCGAGCCCCGCGTCCTGATTCGATATGTGAGGTTGGAGACGAGGTCGGCGTCTATCGCCTACGGAGAAAGACGGAGTCAAGGAGCGGGAAAGAAAGTAATGTAATCGGAGTGTGAATTCATGGCCAGTTGAAGTTTTTATATTTGCCAGAAGGAAAAGCCTCCACAGGAATATTGTGGTATTTTCATTAGGTCTGTGTTGGGCCTGTGGTCGTGACTCCATCGTCCATTTTACTGGGTCACCAGAGGGAAAAGATACTTTTCTTCCTTCTTTTTACAATCCTTTCCAACTCAGTGAGTCTGCAAGTGTTTGCAAATTAAAATTCTGACTTTGAAGTCTGTACTGCAGGTGTGAATAGAAACCAATTAGGTCATTTTAAAGTAGTTAATTCACTTGAAGTGTGACTATAATGATGAGTTTAATTGACTTCATTCACTACCTGAATTCAAGACTTGAAGAGATGTTTTAAATATTTGTGGCCATCATTTGTAGGGCGAGGGGCATTATTCACTCAACTACTGAATTATTATTTAGTTAATTATTGTCTGATTGAGATATTAAAGCCCATTGAACTGGAACATGTCTTGGTTGCCAACCTTGTTATTTTACACACAGGAGGCTCACAGTCGGCCATTCATAAAACACATTTAGAAATCTACAGTATAACATTTTGCCATCAACTACTGAAAGTATTACAAAAGGAACTACTACTCTGGAACGACCTACAGAGAGGATGAGGCTCGCAGAATCAGCAACTTCTTTTCAATCACTTCTTAAAACTCATTTTTAAAGAACAGCTTTTCAGTGATCTCGTCCATTTATGCAGAACGTTGGTTCCCCTAATTTAGCTTGTCGTTTTTTACATTTTATTTTAATTTTATATATATATAATATATATTTTCTTTTCTTTTTTTCAATAAAAAATAAATAAATAAAAGAATATATATATATATATTTTTTAAATTTCTTTTCTAAATGTTATATTTGTTTCTTACATTTCCATTTGTTTTGCCTTGACTCTGTAGAGTACTTTGAAAACATTTTTTGAATTTAAATGTTCATATATATATATATAATATATATTTTCTTTTCTTTTTTTCAAGAAAAAATAAATAAAAAAAGAATATATATATATATATAATTTTTTTAAATATTTTTTTCAATAAATGTTATATTTGTTTCTTACATTTCCATTTGTTTTGCCTTGACTCTGTAGAGCACTTTGTAAACATTGTTTTTAAAGGTGCTATATAAATAAAGTGATTATTACTACATCAACCCGCTCCCTCACCTTTAGCTGTAGTATGACTGTATCTTTGGGGCTGTTCTCCGGTAGGGTGACGTTGTATGTTTGTTGGGTGAATATCGGGCTGTTGTCATCGACGTCCAGGACGGTGACGGACAGCGTTAATCTGGATCGCCGAGGGTCCACCGCACTGTCCCAGGCTTCTACGATCAGAAAGTAGTGACCTTTCACCTTGAAGATGACGGAGAATCACAGTGAAACATCAACACTACAGCTTCAGAGAATAGTCAGCATTTCCGTTCTATTTTTTTCCGTAATACATTCGACAACTATGACAGTCATGTGACATCTGAACACGTTATTCTCTTCTGCTGACCTCTCGGTCCAGAGGCGTTGTCGTTCTGATCACTCCGGTGGCATTGATGCTAAACAGCTTCTGGTGGTTGAGGAGCCGATAGTGGACTTGACCGCGCGGCCCCAGATCCGGGTCTGTAGCCTAAATACAGACAAACAGAAATAACACATGCACACAAGAAATTCGGACTGTGTGTTTAAATCCTGCGATTCATCAGACTGCCTTTGAAGTCGTTCTTCAATTAAAAGTGAACTTCCTCTCAAAGTGTGTGAATGTATGCGAGAGCTAAAAACGCTTCACTCGTTAAGATTTACAAAGCGTTTCTTCTGGGATGAACAGAAATACATGTGTGGTTGTGTGAATGTGCATCGCTGTGTCAGAGCGAGAGAAATGATATAGAAGAGAAGTATCAATGTATTTTCCCGCCTGACAGTTTCACTCAGGGACGTATCCACAGTTAATTGGTATTAGCTCTGACCTTTTGACCTTCTTTTTCTTTTCCAAAACATACAGTGTGCTGTTATTTGATCTTTCGAAGGGAGAGGTAATAGTTGCATGCAAACGTGACAGTGTATTTATATATTTCTCTCTTCCTACACTAGTTGCTCTCATCTTTAAGTTTCACACACACATGTAAACCTCTTAGGTATAGCGTTGACAAGGTGGCAGCCCATGGTGATATGCTCTCTCTCTTTGTGTCTCACATTTCTGTTGGTGTCAGCTTTTTTCTTTTCCCTTGTCTGGAGCAATTAAAATGATTCTCCACAAGGAAAATTGTAAAAAAAAATTCCAGAGTTAGAGTCAGTGCTTTCAATTTTCTCTTGGTAAAAAAAGAGGTACTTCTTTCATCTGACGAGCTTTCTGTATCCATACACTTCAGTCAAACGCCGTCGCCACATCATCTCTTTCAACTGTGTAGAGCCGGTGGCAAATTGCATACCGGCGTTCCTTTTACCCGTTCACATCCTGTCCAATCATCATTTTGACAGCATTAAAATAGATGAGAGACCAGAGCCGAGCAAAACAGAGTAAATATTAACACGGCTGGTGTGCAGGGCTGAGGTTTGCGTACGTTTCTTTCTGACTCTAAAAGTCAAACATATGAAAGTTTGAAAAAGAACTGCTTCACAACTATTCATGTAGCGGACTCATAAAATGGAGAGTGTGTATGAAGTTATCAGTCACAACTTGAGCACATTATAAAACAAGTCAGCAGGAAGATTATCCTGAGGTTATGAAATGATAAAAACATGATTAAGGACAACACTCATGTCACCATTCATCACGACGATGTGTATCGCCATGACAACGATGTGACGTTAATAACGGAGTGGAAAAAAACCCGCGACAAAATCTGTTCGATATCTAGTTAACACAATAATGAAGAACAAAAACACGCAGTGGAAAAGAGTCATCCGCGGGCAGCTCGGCACGTCTGTACTTACGCACAGCGACGCTGAGAGCAGCGGTTTCACAAACACTCACAACGACAAAGCAAACACGCTGATTTCCAGCATGTCAACCTACTTCTGTCAATTGGCACTAAAAGTACAGCGGAGGTGGAAAGGAATTAGTTTTGCAGCTATTTGATCATTAATCTGTCACGTTCCGGAACGTTCCCGAGGGCAGTGGCAGACTCCGGAGCGGAGGAATAAACGCGAGTCGAGGTGAGGTGAAGAAACTCTTTTCCTATCAACAAGTCAGATGAGGAACACAGGAGGTACAAACACTGAAGACACAGGGGAACTAGAACGGGCACTCGGTAGAGCGCATACCTTCGCATATCACAAGATTGGGCATTGAATTATGAAAATGTTGGCATTAGTTGCATGCCAATTGGATAAAAATTGACCGCGCTATGGTAAAAAGAAGATTTTGACCTTTTCATGACCTTGACCTTGACCTTTGAACCGATCGATCCCAAAATCGAATCAAATGGTCCCCGGATAATAACCAACCATCCCACCAAGTTTCATGCGATTCGGTTTAATACTTTTTTAGTTATGCGAGTAACACTCATACAAATAAATAAATAAATAAATACACGGCCGATCAAAACATAACCTTCCGCATTTTCAATGCGAAGGTAACGAGACACAGGTGGAACCAATGTGGGCGGGGCTTGCAATCAAACAGGAGGAGTGGCTGCAGGTGAAGGGAATGCACACACAGGGACAGGAAGTGCAGGGAAACAGAGGACACAAGTGACAAGGACTTCAAAATAAAACAGGAAACAAGACACAAAACTCCAGACGATGAAATAATCAAAGTTTTATAAAGTATTGACCTGATGAAAAGTTATGGGATCAACTAAGTCACGAGGATTCATAAACATGTCATGGCAAACCATCCAATATCCATCAAGAAATGTGATTCTGATTCAAAGTGTATCACCGCAAATTGAGAAGCAGTGTCAGTTTAATATGTTTATCTAAAACTCATTACTCAATTCATATTTATCTTCCATTTTTGCTGGATGTGTCACTTCCTGCTGTTGCACTGACCCATTTTTCCCCGTTTGCCCAATTTTGGATCATTAAACTTTCATCTTATCTCACACAGCGGCTATTAGGATGAATAGAAATGAGGTTCTGTCTTGCCAGTGTTATGCAAACTGCAAGAGAGAAGAATGAAGTACTGTTTTGGTGAATTTGTATTCTGTGATTAATTGATAACTGGTCTTAAAGCTGTACTGTAAATCTAATGGAGCATCGCGCTTTTGGATGATTGTCTCGGGTTGTTTTGAGAAGCGGGAGGGAAAGATTGAAACTTGGACAGAGAGAGAGAGGAAATGGGAGACAAAGAAAGGAAAATGATTTGTGAAAGTGCAACTATGTGAGTAGATGTCGATGTGTCTGTTCTCTATCTTTATATTCCTGCAGTGATGTAAAGCAGTATTGTGACTGAATGACGAGAAACATCACATTTGGGGAAACATACTTAATCCTTTTCTGGGTTAAATAAGATCTATACCACATGCGTGCCTGTGTGGAGCTAGTTTCACTTAGCGTAGCATAAAGCCAGGAAACAACGCTTCAGAGAAGAAGCTCTGGTTGTTTCTACAGAACACCTAGAAGTACTTAACCCTCCTGTTACCTTTAGGGTCAATTTGACCCCATTCAATGTTTAACGTCGGTGTTCTTTGGGGTCAATTTGACCCCAGGCTGTTTTTCACTGTGTCAAACATATCAGAAATATCAACTTTTTTATATATTTAAAGGGCTATTTAGGTAGTCAACAAACAAACATAAAGTACCTCACACTTAAACTTGGGAAACAATATTAAGTCTAATAATTTTCTGGAGGTTTTAATTGCTGGGGTCAAATTGACCCCGAGGGTAGAATATGTCAGTAAATATAAAGGTAACAGGAGGGTTAAACATTGAATGGGGTCAACTTGACCCAACGGTAACAGGAGGGTTAATGCCACCTTAGCGTGGATGGTAAAGGCGGCAAAAAGTCACGTTAACAACCTGCGTCATCAATATGTTTGTATGTTGACAGAGTGGCTGTGTGGAGATTGAAACACTGTGAACTGACATCCCCGTGGCGACACGGTGTATCCATGACTGTTTGGTTTTCAGGCTTTCTTTATTAGGAAGTCAGATAATTCCCCCGTTATAATTTAAACTCGGATGTGGACATGATGCTATTTACAAGTCGTGAAGTCGTATCAACGATAATTACAATGTGGCGTGAATGTAAAACCCGGTCTTTACGCGAAGCTAACCGGCAGCTAGCGGAAGCTTTATACTTAACGGACAGATAACACAGTGCTGCCAATCTTCTCATTTCACTCTGTGAATAACCCTTTTTTCCAAAATGTCAAATATTATATGAAGTGACACATTCATTAAGCCGCCAGGGTCCGTGAATAAATCATTGTAATTATTCAAGCCCCTTGAATGTTTTTCGCATGCGGTGTATTTGAGACCCAAATGTGAGTCCATCTCAAAAATCACTTTCTGAAAGTTTTGACAGGAGAGATGTTGCCGCCCTGTGATGCCAGCCAACTGAAGTGATGAAGAAAACTGAAAGAACACATTAATTTATTTAAATCAGGAAAAGGGCAAACGTTTGATATTTGAGAGGGAAACATTATTGTTCACAACACTTTCCTTCAAACTGCCAGCAGAGATGTCTTTGCGTGTTAGACACCATATTAAATCTTTTAGATAGTACGCTAGATTAATCATCTTGATGTCAAAAGTATTTTTCTAAATTGGGTACCATGCATGTTGGTGACCTTCTCTCTTCCTCTTTTATTCTCTCTTTCTCTTGTGTTTTATCCCTCTCTCACATTTCTTTCAGCATAATTACACTGCCAGACAGTTTCAAGCCAGAGACACAATATGAATTGCTGCTGCTTTCCAACACACACCGACAAAGGACATCTACACTATCCCTACAATCGCTGGCTTCACCTGTCGTGTGTGTGGGTGCATATACCTGTTCATTTTTATTTTCAGCACTTTCTCACCTCCCCCTCTAATTGCATCCCTCGATGCGGTGATAGAAGCAACTGCAACTAAATTACTGAGATATTTGTTTAATCTGTCAGAGCACATTTCTTTGCTGCACCAATACAATTCAGGAGCAGTGTGGGAATCTTCTCTCATTGAGATACACTGACAGGTCATCACTCGGGTTTATTACTTCCTGTGTGTTTGTTTGTGTGCGTGTGCGAGAAAGAGAGGGATTGCTTCAGAATTTGAGTCTCTATTAAGTCCCATCAGGTAATTGTTGGGCTCCACCTGAACTTCATTTCAAAACGTCGGTGTTGCGTCACATAATGAACTTTTCTGCAAGAGCAAGACATCCATACGCACATTCCAGGCTCTACACTAATCCTTTATTTTTCTGAAATTAATTCACTCTAAATAGTGAACGGAAAAAAAGATCTTTGGAGGAAGTGTTCAGTCAGACATACGTGATTATTAATAATTGAGTTGCAAGAAGACATCTCTTAATTTTGGCCCAAGCTAACCATTTGGATACTGTAGTTGCTGATGTGTTTATGAAATAACAACAAAACAGCTTGCGTTGCATATCCATTTAGTTTTATTTGGTTAATTGTGAGTCCTAGCATTAATGGTGGATTTTTAGGATGAACAAAATCACTCAAATCAAGCAATCTGATTGGTTCATAGCTGTGATACTACAACTAGATCCCACTGCCATGGCGTCTTATTCCTTCACATCGCTCAGCATCTGATAAAACATACTAATGTGTCATTATGGTCATCATGAGCTATTAGTTCAATGGATTTATTCAATCCAGTGAAAATTGGCACATTATTTAAATGGTTGACAACACTATTAGCATGAAGAGTAAACGGTTTAGTCTACTTCCCATAGCTTGTTCTCTTCAAAAGTCTCCAATAATTTAACCCCTGACTGTGGAAGAATCCAACATGTACAACGAGTCTCACACCAGCTATTTACAGTCGATGTGGAGAGTAAACAACCGTGCTGTTGTGACAGGTGAAGGACCAACCGTCCACGTTTGTTCTATTCCAGCTAACAGATACACAATGTGACTGATTGGTGGACAAATCAGCTAAATGTGCTGGACTGTGAGAAAAAGCCTGTCTTTTTTTTAAATGGCTGCGGTTGAGGGATAAACCAAATTGTAAAATGACGAAGAGGCACTTTGGGAGGGAGCTCGCTTGACAATACATGTTTGATTTCGAAGCCAAGCAGCATGTGCATTGGGTGCCATTGCAGCTGCTGTGAAGCAGCCGTGGCCACCGTTCCTCAAGGTCACGTTGCATTTAATCACTTCTGGAGCGTTTGCTTCTATCTGGCACGATATCATGCAAATTAAGTGTTTTTTGACCCACTAGAATCCTTTCTGTGATGGCCAAATGACGTCTTTCTGAATTGCACCAGCACTCCCTTTTCCAATGCATTTTCACCTCTTTAAAATACAAAAAACATCAACAACGTAAGATTAAGTAAGATTAAGAATGCGACCGCACTCCCTTTGCTCTGTCATCTCCTCTCTCACCCTTTTTACCTCTCCCAAGTGCCTTTCACCCATTTTCTCTGCCACCCAGGGTTCACTTCCTCCATTCTTTCCATCTCTCTCTAAGACACAAACATCAGAACACCAAGGTCAGGACCATTCATTTTTCCAGAAATCTCTTTTTAATACCTACAGGTAGGGACCATGATTTGGAAAGAGGCCAAGAGTCGTGCCTCGCACATCCCGCTGAGGGATCACAGCATGTCTGTTATGGTTTGAAAAATGTCCAAGGGTCGTGGAAAGGTAGGAAGTTCAGGATCGGAACCCTTTCCAATGCCCTCTCTAAAGTTCAGGGAGAGGTTTTTGGATGTTGAATTTGGAACATGTCCAAAAGTCTGTGCAAAACCGAAAATTTGAAACGCTTGGAAAGAAATGTCCTCTTTAAAGATATGGTTGGGATTACGTGTTTGGAATAGCACCCAATAGTCCAAAGGAAAAAGGGTATTGAGCATTTAACTTTAAAACTTCAAAATCCTAGACATGTGTTAAAGGGCCGTATCTTTATCTCAGGAGTCGTCTTAGTGTTCAACCACAAGACGACGTTTAAAAACCAGCAAAGCGTCAGAATAATCAAAGACCTCCTGACACTGGTCAATAAAGGCCACGATATAAACTCGGAGCGAATCCAAGCAAGCGTGCAACCGAGAGATCGCCTTTAAAGATTAGAGCCGATCAAAGTGTCACCTTTACCCACGACCTCTCAGATATCAGGTCTGGAACGAGTCCAGGAGTCTTTGTGGTAAGTGGAGGAAAGGGTGCTGATGTAGGTGTTTTATTTACACGATAGTATACACGACCGTTCAAAAGTTTGGGGTCATCCAGACAATTTCGTGTCTTCCATGAAAACTCACTTTTATTCATCAAATGAATTGAAAATTGAATATAAAATATAGTCAAGACATTGACAAGGTTAGAAATAATGATTAATATTTGAAGTATTAATTTTGTTCTTCAAACTTCAAGCTCAAAGGAAGGCCAGTTGTATAGCTTATATCACCAGCATAACTGTTTTCAGCTGTGCCAACATAATTGCACAAGGGTTTTCTAATCAGACATTAGTCTTCTAAGGCGATTAGCAAACACAATGTACCATTAGAACACTGGAGTGATAGTTGATGGAAATGGGCCTCTATACACCGATGGAGATATTTCATTAGAAACCAGACGTTTCCACCTAGAATAGTCATTTACCACATTAACAATGTATAGAGTGTATTTTTGATTAATGTTATCTTTATTGAAAAAACAGTGCTTTTCTTTGAAAAATAAAGACATTTCTAAGTGACCCCAAACTTTTGAACGGTAGTGTAGTTGTTGGAGATCACTTTTATTATTATTTTTTCGCAAAATACATTGAATGCATATTTGTTCATCTGCTTTCCCACACAGACCATAGGATCGAGTCGTGTTAAGATCATGGAAACCCTAAATAGTAAGCCTTTCTTGTGGGATCAATAACTGCAATTCATTCATGAACACGGAGGTTCTTGCACAATAGTATACATTTAGGAAAAATCCTTGTCATACTGAAAATACCAAATTATTAGATGTTGAAAAAGTCAATACATCAAAACATGAGAAAAACATTTTTTTGTCTTAACAATCTGCAGATTTATAACTTATCCCATGCAAATCTGCCATTTCTTACCATATTTCACCAAACACAGAGGTCATGTGCTGACATTAGTCCTGTCTCGGTGATTTGGGGTTTTATTACCTTCACATTGAAAATGCGGAAGGTAATGTTTTGATCGCCGTGTATTTATTTATTTATTTGTATGTGTGTTATTCGCATAAGTAAAAAAGTATTAAACCGAATCGCATGAAATTTGGTGGGATGATTGGTTATTATCCGGGGACCATTTGATTAGATTTTGGGATCGATCGGGTCAAAGGTCATGGTCAAGGTCATGAAAAGGTCAACATCTTCTTTTTACCATAGCGCGGTCAATTTATATCCAATTGGCATGCAACTAATGCAAAGATGTTCTTAATTCAATGCCCAATCTTGTGATATGCGAAGGTATGCGCTCTACCGAGTGCCCATTCTAGTTTTAGCTGTTTTTGAGTGATGAAGGCTGCCTTCTAAATAAGTATTTTGACAGAATTTTGGAATCTTATCTTGCAAGAGACCAGGGGATCTCAGGTGATTTAGTTATTCATCCTTGTTTAGTTAATCAAATTGACTGAAATTAACCCCTGATTACTATGTCCAAGCTAACACTGGCTGATATTAAAATAGTATACTATATAATATAAAGATGGAATATCGTATATCTTATTATATTGGCCTAATTATAATATAATATTCACCAAAAAAATTTACAACTTTAATTTATAATTGCAAAAGCAATCTGCAGAAGACATAAATACAACCTAAAATCACAGAGATGCTAATTACCACGGGTCAAAAGATGCACACTTAGTTCTCCGGGGATACGAACAGACGGTCCTAATTACAAAGCTACCGAGGTTTACACACTTATGCGCGTGATCACTGGTCCCCACTGTAGACCATTATAAATAATCTTTTAGAACTTAATTAGAGCCGCTGTGTGGTGTCTTTATTTCTGTATGTATGGCTGGTAAGGGAACGTAAAGGAACATGCAGTGATATAGGGACAGTAATTATCTCTAGTTCCTGTGCCACAACAACAACAAAAGTGTGCGTTTTGTGTGCGTCGTCCTACCTTGACCTGTCCAACGTAGGCGTGATCCTGCTCCTCGATGACCGTGAGGTTCACTGGCAGTGAAGAATCGAAGCGCGGGTCGTTGTCGTTGACGTCCGTCACCACGACGCTCACCGTCACAGTGGAGGTCTGCACGCGCACAAACATGTGGACTCCGTTAAACACATTCGTCTGGTGTCGTAAAGTTTTGTTATTGTTGTTTATACGGGATGAATTCATCTTCCAATTTCACACAGGTTTTATTTGGCCAGTTTAGTCTATTAACAGCTCCTAAAGTAACAAACTAGAGACCCCATGGTACTTGCTAATTGGCTTCACTCTGGTCCCGATGTTCCATCCGTTTGTGTTTACTCTGTTCCCTAAGAGTCCTCTTTCCACTTCTTTGGTATGTTAAAAGGTATTTGTGTTCAAACATGCATAATTAAGAAATATGTGTGAAAATAACTTCAGAAATATAGCCAGGGGTCAAAGAAAGAATACTTATTATAAATCATATGGTCTACTTTTGGAAAATACAGCTGAACGTGCATAATACGTTTTCATTAGCTGATCACCTGAGGCATGTTTGTGAAAGTTTGGATTAAAAAAATATATTATTTGTCACCAATGTTCCTGTTTAGCAACCAAGAGCAAAAGCGTGATAAATGCAACAGAGTGGAGGACGAGGAGAGAGAGAGAGTGTCACTAATTTCTTCATTTCATAAGAGCAGAAAAGAGAAAGAAAGAGAGAGAGAGAGAGAGAGCGAGAGAGAGAGAGGACGAGAGAGAGAGAGAACGAGAGAGAGAGAGCGAGAGAGGGAGAGAGAGAGAGAGAGAGAGAGAGAGGGAGAGGAGAGAGAGAGAGAGAGAGAGAGGGAGAGAGAGAGAGAGAGAGAGAGGGAGAGAGAGAGAGAGAGAGAGAGAGGGAGAGAGAGAGCGAGAGAGGGAGAGAGAGAGAGCGAGAGAGGGAGAGAGAGAGAACGAGAGAGAGAGGGAGAGAGAGAGAGAGAGAGTCTGCAAAGATGTTACTTTTGAAGACAGGAACTGGGAGGAAGTGGAAAATTAGGAAGAGCTAACGGATTCACAATAGGATGGGAAAAGAGAATGCAGTGTGTGTGTGTGTGTGTGTGTGTGTGTGTGAAATAACCATCACAGAGATGACTCCAGACTCTTGAGGTTTGCAACGTACACAGTGATGCAGTAATCTCAGGTTAAGGGCTCACAGTTGACAAAACTGTTAATCCGAAAGCCGATGGATGCAAAGCAGACCGATCTGTGATGAGCAGGGAGGAGGGGGGGGGGCAGCTGGAACACACACACAATTACAGAGAAGGAGACGCAGGGGGACCCTCAGCAAATATTGTTTCCGATAACCCGCAGCTCAGAGTTTATTATCTCGCTGATATCTTGGCCGAGGGCCAACGTTTCACACCAGCCCACATTTGGAGACCCACTATTCTTCAAAGGCACACAGAGTCGGATCCAGAAATAATCCCTCTCAATCATCACTTCAGACCCACTGGAAGTGTGCGGTGGAGTCTCTCCCTGCAGAGACTCTGCTCCGCTTGTATTTTCTCTTTACTTTCACTTGGTAGCAACCAAGTTCCAGATCAGAAGCACGCATTCAAGAGCAAGCTGCAACTATGGCATAGAAAATGGCAAAAATAAGACGTGAATACAGGGAGGCGAACGCAAAGAGAACAAAGCTCAATCCAAAATGACAGAGAATTTAAGGGCTGGCTTTCAGCTTTTAACCTTCAATGAGCTGGGGAGGAGGGGCTAACTTTGAATGTGGTGTTCACGCAACCGACAATCCATACGCAATGTTCCTTTAACACTCCCGTTACCTTCAAATGTACGAACGTCTTTTACCCCTCGGGTCAATTTGACCCCAGCAATTAAAACCTCCAGAAAATTAGAATTCATATTTGTTCCCAAGTTTAGGTGTCAGGTACTTTATGTTTGTTTCCCCCCCCGATACATCCAGAATACTTGTTCACGACTTTACTTCTAAGTACATACTTTTTATATCAAATTGACCCCAAAGAACACCGATGCGTACAAGTTGTGTTTGGGACATTGAAAACATATCATCAAATTTTATGTTTACCCAGTTGTCCCCAATAAATTAGGAAAGGCATGAAATGTGAAGCAAAAAAAATTATGTCAATCATTTTTTTAGAGACGTTAAAAATGTAATGGGGTCAAATTGACCCCAAAGGTAAGAGGAGGGTTAAGGTTGTTAATAACTTGTCATGGCAGTAGCTGTCTGAGGGTTTCACATGAGCATCCCGCGGTCGAGCGGAGAGGAGGAACAGCTTAACAAGTGAAGTGCTGTGGATGCGTCCCCTTTGAGTTCAAAGTGATGTGGGCGTTGTTCGAGTCTCGCTTTCCCGCCTGTCTTGACGATTCCTCAGCAACCACTTGTGATAGATGGGAAACACTTAAGTTTAAACACTTAAACACAACTCGGGGCGTGTTTCCCCCTCGACTGCTGTGCTTTCTCTGTGTCGTTTCAATTCAAAGACACAGCGGGCACGGTTTTACTCATCGCCTGGAACTCCTGAGAAAATGAAATCAAAGCTGAAATAGTCGGCAACAAATATTTTCAGAAAAAAATGTACGGAAATTACCTGTATTTAGGTTTTTACATTTTTGTACGATATACTTTGTGGCCAAGTTCTGTCCTCAATAGGGATGAAGGTGCTCGGTGTCGAGTGTCACATGAGGTATGGTGAGAACTATTCAAATGTCGTTTTATCAGATTTGTTCAAGAAATTTAAAAAACATCCGCCTTATTCTGGCAGCTACTGAAACAAACTTTTACCTTCAATAATGTAGCTTCTAATAGTAATTAATGGTGAAAATGCTGATTCCCATATTATTCATACAACAGCACATCCGGTCCAGTGGAGCTGTGTCACTGCACCAGCTTGCCGGGTCCTCAGTCGGTGGCAGTGTGATGGATTCACTGGCCAGACAGCCAATTAGGCACTTTGTAGTCTGACACTCTCACAACGGGACATTTAATAATAGGGGACACAGACCTCTGTGTGTGTGTGTGTGTGTGTGTGTGTGTGTGTGTGTGTGTATATGAAGACAACCCAAGGCCTTTCGAGCGATGCTGATTAATGGGCACGGATGAGGCGGCGACGCCCCAATCTTTTATTCTCCCTTCTCTATTTCTTTCGTTGCTCGTCTTCCCTTCTGCCTCTCTGTGTTGCTCACATTTTCCTTTCTCAAGCACCGTCTCTCTCATTTTTCCACTCAAATATAACAGAGTGTCAAGCAGAAAAATGTCCAAACTACTTTTAGCCATTTTCTGACTTGAAGACCTTTGGGGCACAACGATAATACACTAATTGGCACGGTCCAGAGAGCTATGTGTGCATGTCCGTGAGTGTCTATGTGTCAAGACACCTTTACATAATTTTCATATTACCATACAGAGAGAGCCCCCTGAACACCTCTCACACCTCTCACATCTCTCTTCCTGCCTCTCTCGCTCTGAATTCCTCCCACTCTCCCTCGTTGTGTCGAGGCCGTCTGTGAGAGAAGGTCAGCGTATTAAAATCAGCATTTCCTCTCCTCAGAGGGGCTCAAACTTTACCTTTTGCTTTACTCGACATGTCGTTGAAGTCAAGAAGACAAATGTCTTTTAACGCTAGACTAATAGATGGATGATAAGGAGCTGAAGAGAAGCTATAAAGGGATATTGTTGAAAGCCAGAGGAGGAGAGAAGGAGGAACAGGGGAGGGGAGGGGAGCTCCATCCAATGTCTTCATCTCACTCTCGTGTGAGAGCAACTGAAGAGGTGACTTTTAAAAAGAGGAAAGACGAGGAGAACACACACAGAGTGGTGGAGAGAGCGACTCTGATGACCTGTAATCAATTAAGTAAGTGAGAAAGTGAGGAAGGGCACACACCATCTTTACTAAACAGCTCTTTTTAGAACTGTTGTGATAGAAATGTGTATTCACACACTAATTCGTAGTTCATGTGACAATGTGAAGCAGCCTTTTCGGGATGTTCAAGTTGTCACCTCCACTGAAATGTAAAAACAATGAAGAAAAAACATATTTAAATCTCCTCTTGTCACTTTTAGTTGTAAAATAGCACTTGCTGCAACTTTCTTGCACTCGAGTCATAACTGGTGAGTGCAATATAATAAATAAAGTGAATCTGTTCTTCCACAGATCATTGTACCCTGAATAGGATAACCGGTTTGGATAATAGATGTAATTATGATTCGTATTATTACTAGAATTCTTTCTCAAAATGTCTTTTGATACCACTCTTTTCACACAGCTGTGAGGCGTTTCACGGTGTACGACGTTCCGGCTGCCCACTCAGTTTCATGACATTGCAGACGTGAGACAGGCGAAGACGAAACCGTTACCGTCCGCGCGGCAGAGCTCCGTTTCTTACCCCATCCGGGTGTCCGTCTGAGGCTGTGACCACCAGGTTATAATAATCCACTGACTCCCGGTCCAGAGGCTTGTCCAGCACCAAAGACCCTGAGCTGGAGTAAGAACACACAGAGAGTCCGGTTAACCCTCGAGGATGACCTTAACAAAGAAACAGAGCAGAACTAGAACGGGCACTCGGTAGAGCGCATACCTTCGCATATCACAAGATTGGGCATTGAATTATGAACATTTTGGCATTAGTTGCATGTCAATTGGATAAAAATTGACCGCGCTATGGTAAAAAGAAGATTTTGACCTTTTCATGACCTTGACCTTGACCTTTGACCCGATCGATCCCAAAATCTAATCAAATGGTCCCCGGATAATAAACAATCATCCCACCAAATTTCATGCGATTCGGTTTAATACTTTTTGTGCTATGCGAATAACACACACATAAATAAATAAATACACGGCGATCAAAACATAACCTTCCGCATTTTCAATGCGAAGGTAACAAACAGCACAATACAAGTGAAATACAAAACACAGGAGCACACTGAACAGAATACTTTGAATTGTATTAGAAGTGTCAGTTCATAATGAATTGAGCGCTAACCACGTTAATCATTCTCATGTTGATACTTCCAGGTTTTCGTACGTAGTTTCGATGCTAACTCTGGATCAAGGGGCACATTTGGACACTGGTTTACTTTCAAGACGCCACTTTGGAGAGATTATTCAAAAATGTGCACGCATTAATAACCACTGCTTATAAGTATTAACACCCATTATGGGTACTTTACTGATGCAGGTGATCAGCTCACCCACAGTGGTATTAAGGGGAGCCCTCCTGGGTGCTGTTGCTGTAATAGCTCACTCAGTGTTGTGTCATAAAAAAACTACTTTTTCAGCCTCCTCCCTAAAATATAGTTTATATGAAAAATACTTAAAAGCTAGAGTAGGATCTTGTGAATATAAATACTGATTAATTATACATTAGATATACACTTTAGTATTGTTCAATGGTGATATAAAAAAGGTCTTACAACATCATTAAAATGGTTTATTGGTAGATGTGTATGATAATCATATGTATGATACAATAAATCCAGTATACACTTTATTCACACTTACACAACTTGTCAAGGCACCGAAAACTTTTGGCAAATATTGGAAGATTTCACAATGTCCGACTGAACCCATCAGATGGCAGAATGCACAAATCAAAGCCCTTAAATTCATTTTGATCTCTGCTCTTCTGAATTATTTACTTTACTTTTACTTTACTTAGTCCTTTTCTTTCACTCAAGTCCTCATTTGTCTCTCGTCATTGTTTATCGTTTCCTTCCTCTCCAACACTTTGTCCGTCTTTCACGTTGTCCTTGTCCTTCTCTCTTGCTCTCTTTAATTCTCTCCCTATTCTCTTCCTCCCCATCTCTTCCAGTCTTTCACCGCTCTCTACTTTGATTCTCTCTCGTCTCCTCCCTCAAGGAAGACAGATAGGATCTTTCCCCTGCATAAGAAACGCTTTTTTATTGGGCAGTAAATGAATAAATAAAACAAAAGCCCAAAGAGTGGTTCTGTGTGTGTGTGTGTGTGTGTGTGTGTGTGTGTGTTGATTGTGTGGAGGAGTGTACGGGTGTGGTTATGAGAAGCCCTTGGTTGAGCCTGAGCCCTGTATCATATCATTTAGACTACCTTCAAACACACACAACTACACACACACACACACACACGGTATGCACATCAAATTACAAATACACAAATAAGAAAACGGGTACTTTACTTCTGCTGCAGAGCAAAATGTCCAAAGCCGTCTCCCGTGAGGATTGTGTATGTGATGGGGTCCCTCTCACGATCCACTGCCTTGAGAAGTAAACGACGACAGAAACACACATCGACTTATTCATCCAGCCTGTTGTATAAAGCAGTGATTTAAAAAGGAGGGTGGCGCTGCAGTTGCATAGTATATGGTGGTATACCATCTTTATTAGTGAAAACTCTTTTAAACAATAAAGGTTCAATTGTGTGAAGAGATAACAACAAAGTAACAATTTAATACAAACAAGATATCAACAACCTCCAGTTAAAACAATTATAAAACTAGAATGGGCACTCGGTAGAGCGCATACCTTCGCATATCACAAGATTGGGCATTGAATTATGAACATTTTGGCATTATTTGCATGCCAATTGGATATAAATTGACCGTGCTATGGTAAAAAGAAGATTTTGACCTTTTCATGACCTTGACCTTGACCTTTGACCCGATCGATCCCAAAATCTAATCAAATGGTCCCCGGATAAAAACCAATCATCCCACCAAATTGCATGCGATTTGGTTTAATACTTTTTTACTTATGCGAATAACACGCATACAAATAAATAAATAAATAAATAAATACACGGCGATCAAAACATTACCTTCCGCATTTTCAATGCGAAGGTAATGAACACATGTGGACATGGATGAAGGAAACTGGAGAGGTCACAACCACCGGGACATAGGATGTATGTATGTGTGTGCGTGTGAGAGAGTAAGAGTGTACCTGCAGATTAAGCAGCGTCGCTCCAGTCCTCATCGCTTCGCTGATCTCCAGATTGTATTGTTGTCGGAGGAAACGTGGGGGGCTCTGGTTGTTTGGGGGCAACACTTCAATATAGACTGTCGTAATGGATGATCTAAAGAGAAAGAGAGAGAGAATGGAGTGAAGCCAAATGGAGAGATCACAAACACAGATGGAGACGCAGTAAGAGAGAAGCAGATAACTGGAATAGTAGCAGAGAAATGTTGGCGCGGGATATGAGGAGGAGGGCGGAGGAGGACGGTCAAACCCAGTGTCAGGGATGGTGAATGGCCCGTTATTTCACTGGAGAGTGTCTGGCCAGTTTGTGTTGCCGTGCGATAAGAGCGACGAAGAGTCTGGACGGCTTCACGTTGTCATCGTGCATTTTGACAAACTCGTCCGACCGATTCAATGATTCATTCGAGTAGAGGCCGCTTCATCTTTCTATTCATTCATTTTAATAACGGAGCGTCTGTGGAGAGTCACACTATCTTCTTTTATTCCTTCAGAATCTTGAAGCTACTGGGAAGGAACTTTCAACTGGTTATGAAACTCAAATTAATATGGACGACCTACGTTAATAAACAAAACCATCAGCAAGAAGACGTTCTATTTGAACGTAGTTATTCTTAATGATTGTCGTCGGTTACACCGGGTCTGATTCCATGCAACACCGGGAGAAATACCCGCAGGTACGGCAGGAAGTCCCACAGCCCAGACAGAATGTCAAACCCCGAAGCAGAACACACGAGAGGTTGTCTTTCGGGATTCCAGAGCTCGGGAACACTCAGAAAAACACTCCCACTGCGTTCCATCGCGGAGATCAACAGAAAAGAAGAAGTGTTTGATTGTGTTGAATGAGAGATATACACGTTTTATAAAAGAAGTGGAAATAGTCTGAGAAGCAAATTAACAGAGAGGGGAAAAAAGAAGTTTCTAAGAGGTTGTCCTACTTTCTGAGTACTTTCTGAGAGGAGATTGTTTCAATTTGTAAAATGAAAGCGTTTACATCTCCGGTGATGACGAGTTGTGGCTGCTCAACAAGCAGCATTCAATTATATTTTTAATCAATATAAAATATAAATACATTATGCTACCTGGTTGACCTACAGTTGACAGAGTTAATTAATTCTAGTGCTGTAAAAGCATGTGTGCTGTTTTTCTTTAGGATATGTCTCATTCCATAAGTTATGGATTTGGCTCTCTCCGAAGGCGGTCGCATTTTTCTCTCCCTCTCCTCCCCATGACCTTCCCCTCCCTGCTTGGCTTCTCTTGTCATGTCTTGTCTGTCTCTATACTTGAGAGACTCTCTCCGCATCGCTCTTCGAACTAAAAACCATGGACGTGATCAACTGGTCCCTAAACGCAATTGACACCATCTTCTCGACGAGAAGCTCGGGTTCGGGGGAACCTGCCTGTCCTGCTGGGACGAGTGTTGCTGGTTACACGATGGACGTGTGGGGGAAGTGGCGTGTCTTGTGCCTAGCAGCCCTTTCCGTGGAGGACGTAGAAGACATCTACCTATTCGGAACTTTGATTACAGGATTTCTGCTGTTTGGATTTGGCGCTGCCCTGGCTTATCGGAAAATTAAGGAAACGGTGACAGCCGTTAAAGCCCCTAAGGCTGCCCGACATGATTGACGTTGGGCAGAGTTGTTGGCACTCAGACTTTGGCATTAAACCGTCAGAATGACAACATCGTGGAGAAGCTGATGGCTCTGCAAATGAAATTGGATCGATTTGAAATCCTATTGGCAAACGGGAGGAAAATGGAGGAATAGTAGGTGCGCAAAATTGACATGCAGCTACTGGAAGACCAAACAATCCCAATCTTATCTGCTTTCGGCTCCCTCTACCAGGACGGGCCTTGGCCAAGGCCGTGACTGGAACAACAACTCCCCCGAAGATCACTGAGCGAGACTCTCTCTCATTCCCTTCCCCCTATCCACAGACACCTGTGGTTGTTTTCTCCCCAGGACCCTTCAAGGCCATCTCCATGGCAACGACCATCTTGTGGACTGAGAACTTTGTCTGTTGTGGACTGGGGGAGGACGATACATCAGGCCACTTACACACACAACCAACACACTGAAATGCACTCACTACCCCCCCCCCCCATCCCACGCCTTCGCCTGCTTTGCCCCCCCAGGGTGACAGGACGGGGTCTGTGTCCGGCGCCGTGACGGCGGAGGACCGTGCTGGGTGCTTGTCGGTGCTGGTTACCTTCTGCCCCCAATGACGGGGCTATCGCCCAGTCTTTGGATTACCTCCCCTCCCCCCTTCCTACTCGTTGCAAGTCATGTCTAAGATGTATGTGCTTATGTGCAATGGTGGGTTTTTTTTTCCTGCTCCCACACTGTACCCCTCTAGGGGCATAGTCGGGGGGTGGCTTTTTCTTTTTCTCGCCTCTCTTCCCTCATGTTATGCTGTAATCTTTCATCCACCCTTTCCAAGATGGCGCCGCGGACGGCGCCTCGGTGTCTTGGTGCGCGAATCTTGCACCTTCCGCCAAAAAAAGTTCCTCGTTTGTTTGTGAAAACATTCTTTGGCAATAAACCTGTTTCTGATTCTGATTCTGATTTTCTGATTATCATGTCGAACTTTCAGCCCTCTGGCGAATTGACTGACTTACATAATTGAGATAACAACATACTAACTGCAAATTAAACCCAACTGCCATCTGGAAACCGGCTTGACATCAACAATTATCTTAGATAATTATGTTCTGTATCTTGATCCTGAACACCACCTTCCCAAAGGAATACCATTCAAAAAGAGATGGGACTCATCAAGGACTACAAAATAAAATGCTCCACTGGCAGGGAACACGATAGCACAGGATACTGTGGGGGGAAATATATTACAACACTCTAATTTTTCTTTAACAAAATAAATGACCACCCTCCCCCATTCCTCGTATATATATATATATATATATATATATATATATATATATATTAGGAATGGGGGAGGGATCAACTGGGATCGGCTCCAGCAGTTTTGAGAATCAAATGTAATAATAAATAAAAATCTATATAAAATTAAAAAAAGATTTTAAAAAAAAACATACATTAAAAATAT
Source organism: Pseudoliparis swirei (assembly GCF_029220125.1). NCBI lineage: Eukaryota > Metazoa > Chordata > Actinopteri > Perciformes > Liparidae > Pseudoliparis > Pseudoliparis swirei. The sequence continues at coordinate 3,122,064 of NC_079400.1, read as the reverse complement.
ATATATATTTATATATATATTAATTGATAATCTCAGACCTTCTAAGATTCCCTGCATATCTAACATCAACAGAGTACAATGTATTAAATTAAATATCCCTATTATTCTATCAGAACCACCTGAACATACAGTTGCAGCCTTTTTCATGGTTAGTAAGTCTGGTATAAATACTCATATTCAGTGTAGACTAAACTCTGTGCAGCGTTTGTTCAAACTTTTCTTAGAAGCTATGTTTAAATTAAGTTTAATATTCCACACATATCGTTTTCTTTAAAAAGCATCATCGGTCATCAACTGGGACTTTTTCTAGACGTAATATATATCGGGTATGTATTTCCCAAACTTATTCAGCCATGGTTTGGCATCTTAGAAGATTTCAAAATAAAGGTTGGAGTTTGAGACGGCGCTTGGCAGCACAGGAGGAGTTTGCATTAAACGGCCCGCCGGCGTGTTGGAGAGGTTTTCGGATTTAGACACTGAATAATTTTCCTCCTGCTTTGTCAAAACAAGTGTAGAGTTCTGAGGCTGGCGCTCGTGACAATAACAGCAGCTCACTGAAACTCTTCAGCATGAATTAGGAAGACAGACTCCACCCATAGGTGTCTTTTAAATCAGGCTTTCGTAACGCATCTTAATTAGCGGTTTGGAAAAAGACCAATTTCTCCCATTTCCCAGTCTCACTCACCTTGAACGTCAGGCTAAGAAACTGCAGGGACTGAGTTTGTGTTCCCACTTGGAAAGAGAGCTGTTCAGCAGGGAGAGATTAACTCCACTCAAACTGGATCATCGACTGAAGAAGCCAAAGAACCTCGGGTCTAAACAATAGCCCAAAAAAAATAATCTGTTTACGTTCACAACAATAACAAAATAAAAAAAACCATAAAGGCTGGAAAATAGAAAGCTACCAGAGAGCGAGAGAATAACCCTTTTTCATTAAAACAATTCAGATGGCATTATTGATGAACAGCAACTGAGAGACTGGAGAGTATTCACTGGTGGTTTCCACTGGAGCTTTTGTTCGCCCTCTCTTTCCACTCGAAAACTATTTTGCCTATGGATGCACTCTTTTTTTTCTTCTCATTTCACATGCATCATCCATTTCATAGCCATGGCGACATAAATCTGTTCCTACTTGTGCAGCACAAACACAAACCTACACACGTGTACACACACACTAAGTTGCACAACACATGTATAATAAATCAACTGACGGGTTGGTAAGCAGCAGCAAAATGTTTCAATACAACCATTTACATGATTACTGTAACTGGTCACAACAGGAGTAGAAGTGGCACCATTATTACCAATACTTCTACTATTCATATTGCTCTGTTGACATACATGTTGGATTACACTTGGCCAAAATGAGTGGTGCGTTCCTCCAACACGAGGACTCGGTGTTGACTTGTGTTAGAGCTTGTGATCTATTGGCGGCCGGAGTTGGGCAATAATCTCTTTCTTTGTAACGCCTTTAAGCAATACAGGTTTCTGTTTGTTTAATAGAGCAATTACATCGGCTGACCAGATGTCCTCTTTTCCCCGGGCATGTCCTCTTTTTGAGACCTAAAGAATGCGTCCGGCAGGGATTCCAAAAACGTCCGGGATTTTGCTTCGCGGGATATTTGTGTTTCTCTGGGTCTTTCGCAAACTAGTTATTACCCCTTACAAGTTTTGGAAATGGTATCTCCCTTACGTTCCACCAGTCATTGGTCGACCGATCTCAGGGTTGCCAGATACACGATAATCATCCTCCAAATACGACCATTTTGAGCCTTTGGTACGATACTTCACCGTCTCCAATCTGGCAACACGGAGCACCTCGCCGCCTCCACTAGTTGCATTGTTTACAGCACATGACATCCGTTTTATTCGTTATCATTATTGCTCCAATATATGGACAAGACACATTAAAGAAGCGCTGGACTAAATGCCACAAAAAACATTTGTTTTACATTTGCACTTTGCAGTTTTGTTAAAGTTCAATAAATAGACGTTCATATAGTCATTTGTGTCATTTGTATGCATTCACATGGTCATGGTGCGGCATGCTATACACTACCCCCCCCCCCCTCACCCCCCCCACCCGGCGACGAAGTGTCCTCTTTTTCACAAACTCAAATCTTGTCACCCTAATTTACAAAAATCAAAATTTAAAAATGACATGACTTTTACAAATCCAGTTTGATGGAGGATTTGGCTGCTCTGCATCCAGAGGACGGACCGGTGTTCCATGGAGGAGTGGGGACTCGACCAGCCGCTGCAGCAGCTCTGTGGAGCGGCGAGCTCAACGTTTATGTTCATAGAAGTAATAAACAGTAATAGTAAGTATTACTCTACTTCCAAGCTGGCGACTTGTCGAACTATTGAGTTTAAGTTCCAAGTTCACACAAGTGACACAGTGTGGGTGTCAAGGATTTGGAGTTATTTAAAGTGTCTTTGAAAGAGCTGGGCCAATAATAAATATGTATTCTGTAAATTGTGACTTCGTCCATATTTTCCTATCCTCCTCTTACGGTACAGTGCAAAATGGCTTATTTATCGCTATTTATCTCGCGTCTTATCCTGTCGGATCGGTTCTCTCTGGTGACGCCCTCTTTCTCTCTTAGCCTGCAGTTTGATGAAAGTATAAATTAGACCCCCAAGCGTTCACAGTTTCCAGTATTTTCGGGTGCATCTATGTAGGCCAAGGAAAAGCACTTCCAATCTGAATGAAACGTGCATCTCAAGGGTTCTTCCAGTCCCGGCCCCCTCACACGGAGAGGCAGCACTCACGAGCGGAGATCCAAAGTCATTCCATAAACCGTCACTCACGTCTCGCTGAGGACGCACGGCTCATTTTGGGTCCTGACCCATAGCTTTAACAAAGCAGGTACCAGAGATGGATATTGATTGGCTATACTTTTGTTATGTTTTCAGCTGAGATAAACTGAGTGTCTGGGGACATTTGGAGCCAATCTGTGGGCCAATCACTGGAACAACCTCAATCTGTGCTGGCTCACGTTCTGTATTGATTTGGCAAACGACACAGCTGGAGCCACGCTGGGAGACAATTTCAGTTTTTATGACTGATAAACATTGTTGGAGAGAGAAATACATTGCATTTGTGACAAATAAATCATTTTATAATACAGATATGCTCAAAGTAAGCCGTGATGATAATTTAGACACCATCTGTTTTATGAAACTGGACTGACGTATTGGACAAGAGTGATTCGGATTCAGTTCAACAGAATGGAGCTGACCACACCTCCGTAGCCCACTCCTCACCTCTACTTGAAGGTGTGGTATCCATGGCTCAAGTTGCATTGTGGGTAACATAGATGTATAGGCACTAGGTTCTTCATATTCTAAAATATAAGCAGGTGAGTTGAATAAAATTGGCCGCAGACGGCACAAATTAAAGCGATCGTCACCTCAGTTTTGTACTTTTGCATTTTCCTCAAATAAAAATCGTGATTAAATATTCCTGTGCGTCTGTTGTGCTGTTTTTGTTGGGCGCCTCTTGTTTGAGCAGCACACACTTGGCTTGTTTGTCCATTCTGCAGGTACACTGCACTCTTTATTTATCCGTTTGTGGAGAATTCCAAAGCGCAAAACAAAAATAACTTTTGCCACAAAAAAGATTTGTTTTACATTTGCACTTTGCAGTTTTGTTAAAGTTCAATAAATAGATGTTCATATCGTCATTTGTGTCATTTGTATGCATTCACATGGTCATGGTGCTTTGAGTATCAGCACACCACAGGCTGTGGCTCACGCCGGAGCGGTGCTGTTGCTGTTTAGGACTCTTTACTTTTCATTCATGCCTATTTTTCCTTCTGGTGTTTCTTTATTATATGATAAGTAAGAAGACAAGAACACTGTGAAAATGAGGGACGTCGTGCATCAAAGGTCGTGAGCCACTTTTTCTCTGCACACTGCAAAAGCACATGGCCTTGTTCCCTGACGCCGCTCAGGAAAGTGCTCCATCAATCTGCGGAGCAAAGTACAAAGACCGCGTTCAAGTGGCTCAACGGCTCAACGGCTGGATTGACTTCTCTTCTGAGGGATTGACCGGTAATTGCTAAAATGCAACACGCTACATTGAACAGGTCTCTGCCAGACTTTGCTACCTAATCAAAACACAGAGCTAAAACATATTGTCGGCAGTTGGGGAACAGCCTGAGTCTGTGACTTGCTGAAAGTCATGGCTTCTTATCGATTTAATCCACGGAGGAGAAATGACGGGCAGGAGATGGAAAGAAAATAAGAAAATTCCCCGAATCAATCAGTCCTTATCCTTTAGAATGTCATGACATGATGCGTCTTTTACCATCTGCTGCATTTATTAAAGTTCTCGTGAGTCTGCATTTACTGAAATTGTCCCTGAAAGTAGCCTGTAATGTTCAGTCCGTTACTCAAGAAGAGGGCAACTAGCAGTGATGCGTTCAATACTTCTCATTCTGTTGCGCTCTTCTCCCTTTTCATTCTTCCCTTCAAACATTTGTCATATCAATCGTCCTCTCTTAAGAAGTTTGTGTTGCCATTTTCCAATAATAAAAACAGTATTCGTGATGCATCTCGAAAAAAAAAGGAAAACGGCTCACCTTGAAATGGGCGAAACGGATGAAGAGAACGGCGGGGAAAGTTTGAGTTTGAGAGTGCTGTGGCGTGTCTGACGAAGAGCGCGAAAGCTCCGGAGATCGGACGACCGTTCGAGCCTCAACTCGAGACAGATGGAGGAAAAGACTGATGAGTAGAAAGAGAGGACCCCTTACCTCCTCTGCGGAGCCGGCCCGTTGTCCGTGGCTTCTACGGTCAAAGCGTAATCCCGCCCCACAGTGAGCTCAACGCTTGGCGCCACAGTAATAACCCCGGTGCTGTGAACACAGACGCATTCATGATATCACGAGGAAGTGACGGCCGTACCTGAACTTCACACGACCCTCCATCAGTGTTCTCCAGCCACGGAGCCGACAACTATCTGCTCCGTCTCAACGTCCGATTCACGGAAAGATTTTCTAAGATTTTCCCTTTTTTTGTTGTTCTGCAGGTAATTTAGCGGAACTTTAGTTATTTATTTTTCATTACAAAACTGTCACTGCATCCCAAAATGAAAGAGGTTGAGCGAACACCCCTTCTACCCGTTAAGTGCTTGAGTTACCGCCGACTCTCTGAACACTCAGTGCTTCACTGTAACTGCACCTGGCTAATAGTGCTGATGTTTGTGGATATGTTTTTGCAATGAGGTCCATTTGCATAAAAAAAGGATTTCCTGCTATATGCATTCATATTTCCTCATTTAAATACGGGCAAATAGCAAAAGGAGCACCGAGACACCGTTTGCATCTCACCCTTTGAGGGTGCTTTTAGGATTACACTGTTTCTTTTTGCGAAGGCTTAGTGGCTGCAGAAGCCGAACACTTCTTAATGTGCCTGTGAGTGTAGATCATGTGTGTTTTGCCAGTGCTTAATCACTGTGCACCTGAAAATGGAAGAAAAATGGACTTGAAAGGTAAAACTAAGCTTCGGGTTGGGGGTCACACAATAACACAGTCTGTATTTATTATCAGCAGCTTTGCCGTTCTGACAGACGCGTGTGAGAAAGATGACGGAAAAGAGCATCTGGAACACCTGCTGTGTACAGAAGCCTTTAGAGGCTCTGGCACTTGTTGTTGTCTACGCTCTGGACACAGCCAGGCGCTCACTTCCCACCTGTTTTCAGTCTCAATGTTAAGCTAAGCTTATTGAAGGCGAGTGGTAGCTTCATATTTACATTACAAACCCGACCATTATTTAACCCTCCTGTTAC